>NC_048222.1:126240517-126487518 GCF_002007445.2 Ailuropoda melanoleuca
GAAAATTGAGTTTTGGGGGCCTATGGCTCTCTTCCCCTCAGAGGATCCTAATTGAAGCCAAATTCTAATGAAGCTAATAAAAATTTAGTAGATTGACAGTTGATTGCAAGAATGCATTTGTTGCCAACTTACTAAGATTAATCTATTCCATATGTAAAAACAGCATATGAGGCTATTCTTCTCTTTGACTCATGCTATTTTAGCTTTAATACCTACCTTAGGATCCAAGTTCTCTTATAAAACTATCTTCCCTGCAATTGCAATTGCTGGTGATAATCCACGCATGGATTTTCATGGCTGTGCATGTGTATTTTAGGCCTCCTATGTATGTGAGCACACACATATGTATTCACACACACATACTCCCATTAACAGATCACATGCATGTAAGTCTAAATGTTACAAAGTTCTATCAGTGTTAAGCTGAGATGTTGAAGCCTACATAATCAAGAGATTCAAAAGTTGAGTTCTCACAGCAACTTGAAACTAGCACTGATGTTATGTGCTGTGACGGGGTTTTTCCATTACACCATCAGATAACCCTGGACACTGTGACCTAAATAGTTGGCAGATCTTCACTTTGCAAACATACATATACTGCGTCATGCTGTATAAAAGGCTTCTATAATGCGGATGATACTGAAAATGAAAGTTCTTGGTTTTATATAGCATATGTAAACATTTTGCTTATGAGACATGCATTAATTTTGGAGGCATAACAATATGAAGGATTGCCCTTTAAAAGACAATATTTTGTTTAACAATGTATTTCTAATGTTAACAAAAAGAACAAACATTGAAAGATCAATTATTAATCACAAAGGATAAATGAAGCATACATTTGGGAAATAAAAGATTAAAAAATTGTCTTAAGTTATAATCTTATAAAAAGTTAGATACTTGGAAATACCATAAGCCTAAAGAAAAGATTTTAAATGTGGGGAATGAAAAATGAATATAAAGTTTTAGACATAAGCTTATTCAGATTCTTCTCCTTTATATATCCTAATGCGCATTTGAAATAACAGCATAAATAGTATTTTATTGTTGTTTCATATATATATTATAATGAAAATACAAATATTCACCAAAAATATAAAATACTCATTGAATGTAACTATTTAAATGTCTTCTAGGTTTTCATCAAATTGCATCAGAAAAAATTGCAGTGAAGTGCAGTTATTGGCATTTTTGGTTCTTTATGGTCTTAATATGTCTAAATCAAAGCATAGAAAACTATTCTTAAATTGTTAACCCCCAATTTAAAATAATTTAAATAAAATATAAGACCAATTGCTTATCAAACAATATAAAATACTGGCTTGGATTCACAGCAAGTAAGAGGCAACTCCTTACTAAGTGGTTCAATCTTGTCACACTCTACCAGTCTGGTCTTTAAACCACTAATGACTCAGTGAATGGCCATTAGGAGTTCTCTGTGCCAGGAACTTTGCTAGGCCAGGAGATTCTGAGATGAATTACACGACATGGGCACTTCTCTCTCAGTATTTTTTGTCCAGCAGGAAAGATAGACAACCAAAATGTCACTGCACATGTTTAAAGATACATTTTTTCTATCATTCATATTAGAATATATAACAGTTAAAATTTATTGAAAGTTTATGTCCCAAGAATCATATTGAGGATTTTACATGTATTAATTTGTTTATCCTCACAATGATAATGGGTAGGTAATATTATTCTTATGCTATAGAGGAGAAAACTGAGGAACAAAGATTTACTATAAAATGCTTCAGATCATAAAAATTACCTGGTGTTAATTTACATATAATACATAGAAATAAGAATTAATCTGCAGATATCAAAGCCATAAAGTTACAAAAAAGAATAATAACTCTAATATTCATTAACTATTGGAGGCTTTTTGACTACAAAAATTCACACACACACACACAAAAATCTTTTTAACAAAGGGTTAAATGTTTTCCCTTAGAATGGTCACTAAAGTATATAAAATCTAATTTTTTAATGAAAAACAGAAATTAGGCTTTTTACATTTAAACATTTAAATTTGTATTCCATAAGAACTAAAAAATACTTTTTACATATTTTTTTTGGACTATGGCTAATAGCATATGATAACCAATCTTCAGACATACGCTGGCAGATTTAAGTTCGAGAATAATAAATTCTGAGAAAATTTTTATTTGTGAGACATTAGCTGCTAGAAAATATGAAATAAGAAAATCTTCTCTAAAATGGGACTCAGTTTTCCCCACATTTCCTTCATGTATTTCTGATATTTAATTACTCTTTGTTATTCAACTCTATTTTTCATTATAAAAATAATATAATATAAAATGGTAATTTTTTTCCTGGTAGCTGCATGCCATGTAAAGAAAAGTGTAAACTATAAATCAACATTTCTATTCTTGAAAGCCTTTGGCAACCACCCAAGGCAATATCGAGAATTTTTTGTAGACCTATAGTATATATAACCGAGTTACCATGAAGCTATGAATAAGGAGATCTTTTTCATGGACAGAAAATTATCTAACATGTATGAAAGAAAAAATAAAAATAAACAAGAACTTGTCTTGATATATTTCCCTCAAATATCTTCTATACTCGATCCTGGACCTGGGTTTATTTAAGATTGTTGTAAGTAATCCAGAAGAAAAAGCCCTCCATAAAATCTTCCCATCTGTAGAAGGTGCTTTCCCAGATAGTAAAATGCATCCCATTCCAAAGAAATTATAGATTTTGGTCAAAGGAGTAATTTCTGCAGTTGTGCTTTGCCTTTTTACATATCAATTTCTAGCTAGCAAAATTGCTATACAATGGGATGAAATATGACAAATGATACATATTTTAATATTTATGAAATATTAGTAAGTAGTATTTATCAACTCCCTATGATGTGCAACATGCTATTCTCCGTTAAGATAATACAAAAAATTGAGAGATGATCTTTAATCTGAATGAGCATATGGCCTAAATAGTGAAAACCACTAGTTAAGGGAGGGCCATAACATTAAAATGAATAGTTTTAAAACAGTGATCCAGACCTTTAAGACTTTAGAGAAGATGCCTCGGGGGCTGTTGGGAGAAGTTGGAAGGTGTAAAGAAAGGAGAGGATACGATCAGGAACTTACCCGGACGTCAACCCAAATAATCAAGTAAATGAAAACTGATGGATTGAAGGTTGATTCAAAAGTGACAGGTATATTTGAAATACTATAGTTGGGTTGTTCGAACCCGAGAACGTAAATAGAGGGGAATGTAGTGAGTGTACGGCTACCGTTGCTATTACTATACCCCAAGTGTAAGTAAACGCTTGCGTAATCTTTACACGAACATAATTAGGAAAGAAGGTAACAGGAAAATAATTAGGAGCTTCTTGAAGGTCAAGGTTAGTGGGTTTGTGCTTAAATCAATAAAATTGGCTAGCTGTTATGGCATTGTGAACGGATAATCACGAGGTTCACTTTTAAAAAAGATTGATCTGTAAGATTTGAGTAACATAAATTAAAATTGGGGAAAGTAGGAGAGGGACAAGTTTGGCATTTCTTGCAATAAATAATCAGATATCTCAAGGAAATTGTTGACAGTCACGATACAACAGATTTAAGATGTGTGAGAAGCACTGGATTTAACATCGGCAAATTCTGACAGTAAATGTGGCACTAAAAAAGCAAAAACAGAATTATTTAGTTACTCTGAGTTTTCTTGCCAGACAGGTAGAAAAGACGGAGGCAGAGTAGGGCAGATTTTGGAGGGAATAGAATACTTTTAGATTCACTCTTGTAAACTAAAACCCCAGTAATGCTGAAAGTCATAACAGCAGATAGCTCTATGAGGATAAGTTAGATCGGGAAATGAAGGAGGGTAAAAATTTTACCGAAGCCCAGCTTCAGGGTCTAAGAAAGAAACAGAAGCTAGGTGCTATGGAGAGCAGATGAGTGTTTACAGTTGAGCTAAGATTGTTTTAGATTTTTGAAAGAGCAAATTCATTCCCCAGAGGAAAAAGTCATTACAGGGAAATAAAAATGATATACTTTCCCCAAAAAGTCCCATGTTATAGGCACTTTAAATTTCCTAAAACTCTCTATCAATAACCTATCCGTGAAAGACCTTTTCAACATCTTGTCATGTCTTTAGAAAGCTCATTAAAAAGACCCAAAAAACTGTCTCGTCTCTGTTTCCCTTTTACTTTCTAATTATACGGTAAATAAATGAATAGATGTGGTGTCATATCATTTTAATCAGAAATATATCAATAAGTATCTTTAATAGATATGATATTTTGAAGATTAACTTATCCACCAAAATCAAAATAGTCCCTCAATATCATCTTACAGCTCTTCTGTTTTTATTTTTCCACAATTATCTAAAAAATACCTTCATATGGTAATATTTTTGCATCAGTGTCTCAGTAAAGTCTATTTTGCATTTGCTTGGTATAACTCTAAAATCTATTTTTACAGTAATTTTATTTTTATTTGTAATCTGCAGCATTTGTTCTGGAAATTTTCAACATTCTGCATTGGGCTGAATGTGTCCCCCTGGTATTATTTAATGTTTTTCCATCCCCTGTATTTCCTGCACATGGCTAGTTACCTCTAGAGTCTTGACCATATTTAAGTCTCTTTTCTTTCCCTTTCTTTTCCTTTTCTTTCCCTCCCCTGCCCTCGCAACCCCTCCCCTCCCTTTCCCTTTTCTCTTTCCTGGCAAGGCTATTCCAAAGGCAGTGTGGTATACTTTCTATAGCATTTCCATCAGGAAGAATATAATGTCTGCCTGAGCCACTGCAACTCACTTTTCAAGGCCCAGCCTTCATATTGGTCTTCCAGGGCACTTTCCTGAAATCTCTCCCCACTGCTCTAAACACACATCAATAGCTTTTTCTACCAATTAAAACAATTTCCTGTGTTCGCATTCTGCTGTCCTTGATTATAAAGTCTTCCATCTTAGTGACCAGTGACCATGCATTCACCACTTTTGTATCTTCCATGTTTGATACTGGAAATTACCATCACAGGGCCTGATTGTTTGGGATGACAAAAATGGGTTATAATCCATATCGTGTTCAACACTGTTAAGCAGTCTGCCAAGTACATACCCATTACATTAAATCTGCTTATGTGATTTGTTTGCTAGTCACCATCCACCCTGCCAATATCACTTGAGGCAATACCGCCTCTCCCAGGAAGCTCCAGTCACAGCAGCCTCCTGTTGGGATCTAGAGCGTCGTAATAGTTTCTCTGTTGCCGAGGTAACAAATTATCACCAACTTAGTGGCACTAAGCAGCACATATTTATCATCTCATAGTTTCCATTGATCGGGAGTCCCGTACAATGAAGCTGGATGCTCCTCGCAGGAAACCGAGCGGCCACCAGGGCTGCGATCCTCATCTGGGGCGAACGCTGCCGCTTCCAGCTCCCTGGCGGTCGGCAGAATTAATTTCCTCCTGCTGGTGGACCAGGTTTCTGTTTTCTTACTTGCTCTAGGCCATAGGCCACTCTCAGCTTCTGGAGTCCTCCCTCTTCACCAGTACTGCAGAATTTCCCTTTGTGCTTTCTTGCTCAAAGCCAGCAAGAGCTCATCCCTCTGACTTCTGCCACCAGCCAGAGAAAACTCTGCTTTTCATGGGCTCACCCGATTGCTTCAAGCCCACCCAGATTATTTCTGTATTTGAAGATTAAAGGATTTTGAACTTCCATTATGTCTGAAAAATCTCTTCCCAGCCCAGATGAGTGTACCATTGGATAAATAGAGGATGAGAATCTCACAAAGGTCATCTTAGAATTCTGCTTATCATGGGCTTGTCAAACAAAACCTTCTCTTGGGGATCTTGTGTCTGTCACATCTCCTGGGAGCTCTCACCCGAGCTCTTTTCCATCTGGCTTTCCTTCAAGTCCCAGTAGAAACACACTTCCTCAGAGGGATCCTCCTTGATTACATAACCTAAGCAGCAACCCCACTTCAATCTTCCTATCACAACATTCTTTGTTTCCTTCATAACAATAATTGCAATTTCTGTTAATTTAATTGACATATTTACTTGTTTATTGTTTCTTTACCCCATGAGAATATAGGATCCATGAGACCAAGACACTTAACATGCTCTATTATAACTCTCAAGCCTAGCTGAGTGCATGTACCTAGAAGGTCCTTGTGAATTATCTTACTATAGCTTATGAATTTCATTGAATGAATGGAGAGTATCAGTCTGAGTGTGTAAAAAAAAATTATCGATTGCTACTCACAATGTAAAACCCTTATATCGATGAAATGTAAATTCCTCAAAATTGAATTTCTGTTTCTTTTATCCCCAAAGTACTTAACTTGGCATTAATTTTTAACTATAAAAGTGAAATAACCATCTCATCGAGGAAGAATAATAAGGCATAGAAGAGAAAAGCACTAAGTGGTATTTATCCTTTTGATAAGCCGCCACACATGTTAATTTCTTCTCATCACACACACGTACTTCTGAGGCTTTCCTTTGCTTGGAAAAGATGGGCATTAAAACACTGCTTTAGAAGTAGATGGGAAATCAGGGGAAAAAGTCATATTTTTCAAAGCTGGTGATATTAACCTATTTCTGTTTTCAATGAGAGGCGGGGATTTTCCCACAACCTTGTCCTTAAAAATGCTTGTAGTGTTTTGCATTTAGCAGAGTAGAGTGTTGGAACTAAGCTCCCCTCTGGGCTTTTTTGGTCTTCTAGGCAAAGAAGTGGACAAATTAAGGATTTAGTTTTTGGTGTGTACTATGCACTGTTCCATTTGTCTCCTCCCCTTTGAAGAACCAAGCCTAAGTAATTTGCTACCCTTCACAATGAACACCAAAGCTTATTTTGCTTTATGCATTTTCACATTTATTTAACAAATCATAGTTTAATATAACTTAAAGACTGAGGAATAAAGAGCATGTATTTCTGACCCTTTTACTCCTTACCTTTTGTCACCAGATCCTTGAAGCTCACAAGTCTTTTATTTAGTCCTTCCTCTCATCAAGATATTTGAAAGGGCAGTGATGTTAGCCAAAACAACTCCTTTGTGTTAGTGCCCAACCCACCCATACTAGTCCAGCTTCCTGTATGGCTCTGGCGGCCTCTTTACTTCATAGACAACTTCTCCAGGAGCTTAGAAGACTGAGCTGTGCTTTCCCTCAACCACCTCTATTAATAAGCTATTAATAAACAGCACTGTTTATAATGAACAGTCTTTATGGATTATTTTGCCCTCTTTGTTTTATTCATGTATTTGTATCTATGTTAACATTAATATTTTAAACCTAACTCTTGCTCTTCTTTCTTCCCTATTTTTAATATTATTTTTCCCCACTCCCTGTTCTCTTCCTGAAATGAGTTTACATTTACTGTTTGATGTAGGTCATTTTTTCTGAGTTTTTTACTGCTTCCACTTCTTTCCTCCAGTGGAATGGAGTAACAAGGTGCTCTAAAAGTGAGCAGGGAAATATGAAAACTGAAGGTTGAAATTTTGCAGATGTAGTGTTTTTCATAAATTCATAGCTCTCTTTCAATATCTGAAGTTTCATTGTTTTCATTAAGAAGAAATATATATGTATCAGATGAAACATACATATTTTTAATTATGTGATAATAGTTGTGATAAAATTATCACAGTATATTCATTTATTGATTTCATTTCAAATAAAATATCTTTATGGATTGGTATTTAAAAAAATAAAAGAAAAGCCACATATTTTTTAAAGGTTTCCTGGTCATTCAATCATAATGAATTGAGTGAAGTTAAAATGGGAACATTTTTTCTCAGTGATGAGAGTAATTTTATATTTAATCCTATGGGTTTCAGAAGAATGAACCACAAATTTCTAACCCTCACATAGGCTCCTTACCTCTCAACTCACAGAAAGTGTAAAAGCAACTTAAATTTTGATGAAGACCATTTTACAGTGTACAAAATGGTCAAATAATGAATTAACATTCCACACTGGCTTTATCAATTGCTTTACTTGGCTCTTGCACATAGTAAGACTCCTTCTATTCCCAGGCTTGGACTGTATCTATAAAGTGGCTATGAGACAGAGCAAATAAAATTAACATATAGATGGTGGTTTGTTCGAATTAAAATGGAAAATTCTGGAATGAAGAAAGAGAATCTTTGTAAAAATTAAGCAACCTTCACATCTTCTTTAAACTGCAGTAAATTATCAAGTGCAGATAGAGTTGTTACAAAGCTCCAAGTGCTTTATAAATGGATTACAATTATACATTGCCTTATCAACAAAACAATTCCATTAAAGAGATTCTATAATTATCACCATTTCTCAAACATGTCCAAGGTTACCAATCCAGAAAGTAGTAATACCAGAAATTGAACACAGAGAATTTGACTCTGAAGCCCAAAATCAACCATGATGTTCTGCACACGATTTCCAGGCTATATGTGCTACTCCCCCCCACACACACATACACACTCAGTTATTTTTAATAACATGTTTGCCACTATGCTTGCTGCTATATATACATTGTATTTTTTTATCTTGCCAGTAACACTGTAAAATAGGTATTATTTTCATTCCCATTTTATAACTGAGAAAACTAAGATTTAGAGAGGTTAATTTGTTTAGAATCAGCAAATGAATAAATGGCAAAGTCAGGATCTGAACCCAGCACTTTCTGACTCCAGAGCTTGGCTTTTTACTGAGTGCTAGTGTCTCATTCCTAACCAAACTCTAAGGCTGTCCCCTGATATTTTTAAATGAATATCTGTGCAGGACTCTATCTAAGGGATTTCATAAACTGAAATGCCAAAGTATAGTTTTTAATTCTAACCCATTCTGAAACAGTTTCTTGTGACTGATGTAACAAATTACCATACATATGTCTTAAAATGACAAACTTTTAACCTCTCACAATTCTGTTGGCCAGAAGGCCAGAATGAAGGTGTTGGCATAGCCCCACTCCCTCCGGAAGCTCTAGGAAAGAATCCCTTCCTTGCCTCTTCTGCTTCTAGTGGCTTCCAGAATTCCTTGACTTGTGGCTTCATCATTCCAGCTTCCAAGGCCACCATCTTCAAATGTCTCTTTGTTCTATCTTCACATTGCCTGCTTCTCTGTGTGGAGTCTCCCTCTTACAAAGATGCCTGTGAGTGCATTTAGAGCCCATCTGGATAATCCAGGGTAGTCTCTTCATCTCAAAATTCTAATTTAATCGCATCTGCTAAGATCCTTTTTTGCCATATAAAGTAACATTCATAGGATTACCACCTTATTTTAGACTCCAGGAAAAGAGCAAGCTAACTTCTTTGCAAAGCTAATCCCAGCACCCTGTACTCCTGATTCCGTTTCCTGTGGTTTCATCATAGGACTTTAACCCATCGTTATCCCCTTTATATGTCAATCTCTCCTCCCATTTTGGCTCCGTCCCTAACGCCTAAAATCACGTGGGACCTCTCCCGTGCCATTAAAAACAAAAACACAGCCTTCCATACTTCGTTCAGATTTACCTTTCCATAGAGACTCTGCCCCATTTCTCTTTTCTTCCATTAACAGATTTCTTTTTTAAAATTTTTAATTAATTAATTAGAGAGAGCAGTGAGGAGGGGCAGAGGGAGAGGGAGAGAGAGTTGTAAGCAGACTCTATACTGAGTGCAGAACCCTACTGTGGGCTCTATCTCATGACCCTGAGATAGCAATCTGAACCAAAACCAAGAGTGGGATGCTTAATGGACTGTGCCACCCAGGCACCCCTTCATCAACACATTTCTTAATTATATCACCATTTATAATTCTCTGACAATAAGCTATCTCTGATACTTCCCCTTTGCTCTTACGATTAAAATTCAAGCTCTCTTTCATGACATTCAAAATTGCTTTAATCCTGATTTCCACGATTGTTCTAGTCTCATCTGCTCCTCATTATATACTCCTAAATGCAATATGCATATGATTGATTAAATAGGGGTACTAACTCCTTTACAAATCCTCCCACCAATACACCTACCTTTAATATGGATGGGCTCTGTGACTACTTTCACCAATGCAAAATGATGACATAACACAGTGCCAGTGTTTGGGCTTGGGCCTTCACAGATGGGCAGCCTCCATGTCTACCTCTGAGAATTTTCTCTCCAGGAGTCTTCTTCATCCACCATATATAAGTATTACTATCCTGAGACCACACTTGGAAGCCGTGCATATTATGGCTCACAGTTCAAACTGGGCCTATCTTCCCTGCCATCTTTGATAAGGCATCAGAAATATGAGTGAAGTGGCTCTGGTCCTTCTAGACTAGCCCACCCACCAGCTGGATACTATTGAATGGCCTCAATCACTACCACATGGAGCAGAAGATTTGGTCAGATGATCCCTGCTGAAATTTCTGACATACAAAATCATGATATTAAATTAAATTGTTATTGTTTTTAGCCTCTAACTTTTCAGATAATTTGTTATGCAACAAAAGACAGAATTTGAAATCTAAAACTAGCACTGATTTTTTTTTCTGTTATGATAAGTGTACTCTTTTATCCCCATCCCCTACTTCCCCTGTTGCTCACCCCCCACTTTCTCTCTGGTAATAATCAGTTTGTTCTTTATAGTTGAAAGTCTATTCCTTGGTTTGTCTCCTGCTCTTTTTTTTTCCTTTGCACATTTGTTTCTTAAATTCCATATAGGAGTGAGATCAAATGGTATTTGTATTTCTCTTACTGATTTATTTCGCTCAGCATTATACTCTCTAGCTCCATCCATGTTGTTACAAATGGCAAGATTTCATTCTTTTTTATGGCTGAATAATATTCCATTCCAGATATATATTCCGGATATATCTATATCTATATCTATATCTATATCTATATCTATCTATCTATCTATCATCATCATCATCATCTATCTGTCACATCTTCTTTATTCATTCATCTATTGATGGACACAGTCTGAGTCCATAATTTGATTATTGTAAATAATGCTGCAATGACTATAATAAATATAGGGGTATATATATCCCTCCGAATGAGTGTTTTTGTATTTTAGGAGTAAATACTCAGTAGTGTGATTCCTGGATTGTAGGGCAATTCTATTTCTAGTTTTTTGAGAAACTTCCATACTGTTTTCCACCATGGCTGCACCAATTTGCATTTCCACTAACAGTTCAAGAGAGTTCCTTTTCCTCCACATCCTCACCAACATTTATTTTTTCTTGTATTTTTTATTTGAGCCATTTTGATAGATGTGATGTGATATCTCACTGTAGTTTTGATTTATATTTCCCTGATGATCAGTGATGTTGAGCATCTTTTCATGTGTCTGTTGGCCATTTGTATGTCTTCTTTGGAGAAATGTCTGTTCATATCTTCTGCCCATTTTTAATTAGATTATTTGTTTGGGGGGTATTAAGCTGTATCAGTTCTTTGTATATTTTGGGTACTAGTCCTTTATCAGATATGTCATTTGTAAATATCTTTTCCCATTCCATAGATTGCCTTTTGGTTTTGTTGATTGTTTCCTTCAGTGTGCAGAAGCTTTTTATTTTTATGTAGTCTCAATTGTTTATTTTTTATTTTATTTCCCTTGTCTCAGGAGAAATATCTAGGAAAATGTTGCTACTACTAATATCAAAGAGATTACTTCCTGTGCTTTCTTCAAGGATTTTTATAGTTTCAGGTCTCACATTTAGGTCTTTAATCTGTTTTGAATTTACTTTTGTGTATGGTGAAAGAAAGTTTCATTCTTTTGCATGTTGCTGTTCGGTTTTCTCAACACCATTTGCTGACGAGACTGTCTTTTTCCCCCTGGATAGTCATTCCTTGTCAAAGATTAATTGACCATATAATTGTGGGTTTATTACTAGGTTTTCTTTCTATTCTATTGATCTATGTGTCTATTTTTATGCCACTATCATAGTGTTTTAATTACTACACTTTGTAAATAACTTGAAATCTAGAATTGTGATATCTCCAGTTTCATTTTTCTTTTTCAAGATTACTTCTGCTATTTGAGGTCTTTTATGGTTCTATACAAATTTTAGGGTTGTTTGTTCTAGTTCTGTGAAAAATGCTGCTGGTATTTTGATAGGGATTCCATTAAATGGGTAGATTGCTTTGGGTAATATAGACATTTTAACAATATTGTTCTTTCCGTCTATGATCATGGAATATCTTTCCATTTCTTTGTGTCATCTTGAAGTTCTTTCATCAGTGTTTCATAGTTTTCAGAGTACAGGCCTCTTACCTCTTTGGTTAAGCTTATTCCTGGATATTTTATTGTTTTTGGTGCAATTGTAAGTTGTATTGTTTTCTTAATTTCTCTTTCTGCTGCTTCATTATTAGTGTATATAAACACAATAGATTTCTGTACATTGATTTTGTATCCTACGACTTAATTGAATTCATTTATCATTTCTAGTAGTTTTTTGGTGGAGTTTTCTATATATAGTATCATATCATGTTAACTGCAAATACAGTTTTACTTCTTCCTTACCAATTCAGATGCCTTTTATTTATTTATGTTGTCTGATTGCTGTGGCTAGGGCTTCCAGTAGCATGTTAAATGAAAGTGTTGAGAGTGGACATCCTTGTCTTGTTCTTGATCTTGGGGGAAGAGCTCTCATTTTCTCCCCATTGAGTATGATGTTGGCTGCGGGTTTTTCATCTAAGGTCTTTATTATTTTGAGATATGTTCCCTTTAGACCTACTTTGCAGGGGGCTTTAATCACGAATGGATGCTGTAGTTTGTCAAATGCTTTTTCTACATCTATTAAAATGATCATATGGTTTCGTATACTTTCTCTTGTTGAAGTGATGTATCACATTGATTGTTTTGCAAATATTAAAGCACTCTTGCATCCCAGGAATAAATTCCACTTGATTGTGGTATATGATTTTTTTAATGTATTGTTGGATTCACTTTGCTAATATTTTGTTGAGGATTTTTGCATATATATTCATGAGAGAGATTGGCCTGTAGTTCTCTTTTCTTGTTGTGTCTTTATCTGGTTTTTGTATCAGAGTGATCCTGACCTCTTATATTTTTTGGAATAGTTTAAGAATAGGTATTAAGTCTTCTTTAAGTGTTTGGTAGAATTCACCTGTGAGCCATCTGGTCCTGGACTTTTGTTTTGGGGCAATATCACTGACTTTTGGATCAGGTGGCAAGCAAACCTGAATGGGCCTAGAGGAGAAACTTAATAAAATCTAGAAGGGTCTCAGTGAGATTATTGGTGAGTTCTGGGGAAACAGAGAGGACTTTGCAGTTGGTGGTTAGAGAAAATGATATTATTTAGTGGCAGAAAAATTGGCAATAATGTGGAAAATAGAAAGGGTACCTACTTAACTTATGGATCTGGCTCTGGAGATTTCCAAGCAGAAGGTAGAAGGTGACAACTTATTTCTTTTAGATGGCTATGAGAAAATATGGAAGACAGACATAAACTAAAGAAGGAACTTCTCAGCTTTAGAACATAATATACAGTAAATATACAGAAGTAAGAACTTACTGAGTTGAAAAGTCAGTCTGTTTCTCACTTATATTCACTTCCAAAAAAAAAAAAAAAAAAAACTCAATCCAGCATGAAGAAGAAAGATGCTTCACTAAGAACTCAGAAAAATTCATGGTGGTGCAACACGTAGCATTTCAGCCAGTCCAAAGCTAAAAGGATTCACTCATTGATCTTCTCTTCTAAGACAGAGTGCTTCTGGATCTGAAAAACATTATCTCATAGAACCCTCACACAGGCTCTTTTACAAGATAGAGAAGGATCTATCTTACCAAGTGGCCTAATGATAGTCATTGAAAACCTGTGACATTTTAAAGAGGATTATACCATCAGGAGCAACAATAGCTTGGACTGATGAAGACAGAGATGGTACAAAATGAAAAAGGACCTTATGGCCTCCTACTCTTCCAAGCAGACAGAGAGGGCTCTGTGGCTGTGAACATGAGCCAAGAATGGTAATTCAGAGGACAGAACTAAGAGCTCATGAGATGGAGCTAAGAGCCAGAAAAAATTTTCGCCGAAAGCTGGACTCAGCCCTAATCAAGGAACTGTGACACCGTCTGGGCTGATTCAGGTTTCTATGAAATAGTGACTGCTATCTGCCTAAGAATGGCCTCCTTTTTGAATAGGAATGTCTATTATGGTTATCCTGTCTCTGTCTTACTAGTATGTCATGGGTTTTTTCTGAAAGGAGAGGAGAAGGGTGTGGAAACTTATCAGTTAAGGTCACATAACTTTAGTGTGAGGGGACTCACATTCGAGACATATCTTAGGAGCGTCTTAACACCTGGATGTACCTCAGTGATAAGATCCCAAACTGAGCCAATGCTGTGCTGGGATGAAAGGTAATGGTCTAGAAAAGGAGAGAATGTATTTTTAGGGAAAGGGGGCCAGAATATCAATAATATATGACTAAAGGGAGAACTGTGGTCGGTTAGAGATGGCCAAGCATTCTTTGAAACGTCTCCCACCAATAAGCGGGGCCTGCTTCTCCTTTCCTTAACTATGGGAGGTCTTGATCACGGCTTTAACCAACAGAATAAGGCAGAAGTGAGGACTGTGCTAAATTTTTGTCTCATTCCTTAAGACACTGGCAATATATACTTCTTATCCTTTGAAAGACTTGCTTTTAGATTCTAGTTGCCATGCTGTGAGAAGACAAAGCCACATGGAAATGCCACATGCAGGCACCATAGTACATAGGCCTGAGTTCCCAAATAGTAGTCAGAATTAACTGCCAGTTCTGAGTGATACATCTTGGATATTCAGCCCAGTTGAGCCTTCAGATAATTTCGTCCCCTGTCACTAATTGACTATAACTGTGACAGACCCCAAGTAAGAACCAACCATCTGTTTCTAGTCAAAACTCAGTGCCATGAGAAATTATTATGAATCCTAGTTTAAGCCACTATGTGTTGGGGGGGGTAGGTTACACAGCAATAGGCAAATGGAAAAATGAACTATTTTATTTTGTTTCTGTCCAACAATTTCCATAATCTCTTCAAAACTGTGTATCATTTTGTTAGAAAGAGTTGCACAGCCATGGGGTGTATTTTGCAGACCTTAGATTCAGAAGTGTCAGTGAAATAATTTTAACCAATTAAATGTGAGCAGAAATGAATTACCCTTCCTAATTCATGATGTCTCCACTCCAAATTTAATTTCTGCTTGGAATAGCTCATTATCATTTTATCTTATTTATTTTTTGCTCAGAAATACATTCTTTTTTAAGGATCAGTCGAAATCTCACCTCCTTCTAGAAGACCCTTTCTCCCACACATACAAATTCTTATCACCTTTTCTGCCACCTTGAATTAGTACATTATTTTTTCTTACCTTATGTTAAGCAGGTGAATAAACCTCTGCATTCATCATTGTTCTAGCCCACTTAAGCTATTGTAACAAAATACCACAGACTGGATGGCTTATAAACAACAGAAATTTATTTCTCACAGTTCTGGAAATCCATGATCAGGGTCTTAGTGTTGTCAGGTAAGGGCCCCAACTTGTATCTTCACGTTGCAAAAGAGGCTAGGGAACTTTGTGGGGTCTTTTTCATGAAAGCACTGATCCCATTCATGAAGGTAAAGCCTCCCAAAGTCCCCCCCCTTCCTAATATCATTGCCTGTGGGGGTTAGGATTTCAACATGAATTTTGGGGGAACACAAATATTCAGACCATAGCAAATATGCTAACATCTTGACATCAGGTAAGTAAATTTTTAATACTCAACCCAATGCCAGATGCATAGAAAATATTTTAAACTTGTTGAAGAGAAGAGGAATATATTAATCAGCTATAGTCTTTATTTAATTTTCTTAGAATCTAGTAAGTTAAATTTTAAAAACCAAGTTTTAGATATTGTATTTTATTTTTTTCCCCCAAGATAAGTAAAAATGTTTTAAGGAATATGTTAATGTTTTCTACTATGAAATGCCTTCTGAAATAAATTTGTACATTATTGCTTTCGGTAGAAACAAGCGAAAAAGAGGAAGAAATCAATTGAGAAATTTACTTGAAAATAAATTCATTTCAATTGTCTCCTTCTAAAAAGAACTTCACCAAAGTTAAGCATTAAAAATTGTACCAAGCATGTTAATAAATTATTATATTTGAGGTCATATTGTTATTCCAGTTGTACTGCTGTCAGTTTTCGGATTTTTTAAAAATTAAGATTTTAACACTAACTGCTAGCAAAGACTATTTCCATCTGATAATCACAACTTCTAGCTGAATAAACTTCACTTATTCAGAGCTAATTAGATCTCTTTTATATACTTGGAGAATGTTAGTACAATTTTAGATAAAAAACAGAGAAAGAAAACCTCAAGCTTGAAGTATATTATTTATTCTATATTTATTGTAGAGTAATACTCGTCCATTCAGTTTGTAATACCATGTATACCTAGAGTTTTCATAAAAGAAAACACACACTAATTCAAAATCTTGTTTCTTTCAGGGCATCTGGGTGGCTCGGTGGCATCTGGGTGGCTCAGTGTGGTTAACCATCTGGCTCTTGGTCTCAGCTCAGGTCATGATCTCATGGGTGGTGCGGTTGAGCCCCGCATCAGGCTCTGCACTCAGTGGGGAATCTTGAAGATTCTTTCCCTCTGCCCCTCCCCCTACCTGCTCTCTCTCTCTCTCTCTCAAATAAATAAATAAATCTTAAAAAAAAAAAAAAAAGTTTTGTTTCTTTCTTAAAGCCATGCATAAATAGCCATGCACCATAAATGTGGGGAGAAAACTCAGTGTTGTTAGGGTAACTTTAAATGAGAGACAAAATTTGTTTTGTTTCTTTGGTACCATATGATGCTCTACTATTTCACTGTTCCTTTAAATGTGGACAGATATTATCTTTATTTTGCAGGGAACCAATTGCTAGAGTCTCAGACCTTTCCATTTGAATGGTAACCCTGTATCATTTCAAATCAACACTTGGGACCAACAGGAGGAAGGATCTTGTCAGCACTGTGAACTTGAAGTTGACAACGGAGAAAGTCTCAAAAAAACTTTTTCTCAATTTTCCCTTTCCAAAGTTTTGAAAGTTTCTTTACATTTTAACATATTTATATTTAAGGAAAACAATGTTACATGCTGACCCGTAAAGGATAAAATATTCCTCTTTTGACCACAAACAAAGCAATATGTTTTTTGTCTGTTCCTTTGTTTGATTTTTTTTTTAACAGATACTAATAAAAAACGTATGTGGCATGCTCAAAGATAAAGTGTTTGAACACATACCTAATTATTTACTCACTGTTACATATAAAATACTTAGGCACATGAAGTGATTAAATAATAATGTGCCAAGAGCTAGAGTTTACAATTTTATACTTCCGACACTTTTGGTAGATATAACTAATTCTACTTTGAAATTGTGCTCTTCTTATGAAAGTTTGGGTTGGGACTTTACTTGTGTACAGAGCTGAAAAATCTAAACTCACGTCCCTAAACTGATTTCCCATGGAGCATATTTTCCTTTCTTTTCTTTTTCCTCATAAGGTCTTAATATATTCTCAATGTATAATTTTACTCTTCGTATTTTATACATCTTATATACACATATACATTCATTTCTTTGGGAGTAAAGAAGTAATATTTCTCCTATGGGTTATAATGTATATATATTACATATTATGTGTGTAATTACATATACAACATACATATATGTACATACACTTGTAACTACATATACATATAATATGTAATTATGTAATATATATATACACATATATATAATAATGCATAGGAGAAATACTCCCTGCTATAATATATAGTTATATATAATATATGTGTCATCTCCAAATGGAATAGATACAGCCAAATACCTTCCCAAGTGGTTCTTCCAATTTACACACCACCAGTAATGATGACAAAATTTGATTACAGCTGTCTTCCTAGTTTTATCTATGATTCTAGGTATGTAATGCTACCTCATTTCGGTTCTAAGTGGCATTTCTCTAATTATTAACGAAGTCAAACATCTTTTTTCTCTATTAATCGTTCAGGTGGATAAATTTGGTGAAAGTCTATTCAGATCCCATCTCTATTTTGCAGTGGATTTTTTCACTTCTTTTTTCATTTCTTTTTGATTAAATGAGATTGTTGTTGTTGTATGTGTTGCAATTTTAAATTTTTATTTTCCTAATGCTTTTGATATGCAGAATTTTTTATCTTTAATGTAATCCATTTTATCAATCTTTCCTTTAACATTAGTGGATTTTGTATTCAGTTTAAGAAATCTTTCCTTACTCAGAGCTCATAAAAATATTCTCCTTTATTAATTTTTAGGGGGTAAGCATTATGCCATCTGCATTTATTTCTATAACACAATGCAAATGATTTTGAGTATAGTATGAAGGATGTGACCAAATTTTATTTATTTTTCTTGTCTATATCCATTATTCTGGGAATTAATGAAAAGAATCCTTCCCATGGGTTTTCAGTACTACTTCTGTCAAAAATCAAGGAACTAAATATGAATGGGTCAATTTCTAAACTCTATGCTAATCCATTGGTCTTTTAATCTATCATACCAATGTTGCACTATATAATTCATATGGCTTTATAAGAAGTTATGATACTCCATGATGTTTTGCATTTTGCAGATCTTAAAAATAGTTTTCTCTAATTTTAACTCTTTGAATTTTTATACGCAATTTAGAAATAATTTGTGAACTCATATAAGAACTTGTAGAGATTTTAAGGGGATTGCATAGATTCCACACAAAATATTCTGAAATGCTGGTATTTTTAAAATAGTGAGTCTTCCTGTCCCATGAATGTGGTATGCTTTTCCCTTAATTTTTGTTGTTTTAAATTTCTCTCAATAATATTTACTTAGTTTTTGTGTAGATATATTGCACACATTTCATTATATTTATTCCTAGTTACTATGCTTACAATGTTTCAATATATAGTACCATCTTTAAAATTTTATTTTCAAATACTGTTTGTTGGGATATGAAAACGTATTTCCTATATATTGGCCTTTTATCCAAAAAATAGTATTAACCACATTTATTTATATTATTCTATTTGTAGGTTGTTTAGATTCTAATGTCCCTAACCATATCTATAAATAATGGCAATTTGATTTCTTTTTTAACCAGTCCCTAAACCTCTACTGCTTAGTTTTGTATTTTAGCACCGGCTAGGAATTCCTGCATACTGTTGAATAAGAGAGATGAGAGTGCATTCTTACCTCATTTCCATTTTTCATTAAGACAAATTTCAGTATTTTGCCACTGAGTATGATTTTTGATGTAATTTTTCTTTATTATATTAGAAAAGTTTTCTTTGGTTTCTAGTTTACCAAAAGGTTTATTTCTCTATTTATATAATAATGAAGGAATGTTGAATTGGATCAAATACTTTCCTTTCATCTACTGGGAAAGTCCCATGATTTTTCTTCTTTATTTTATTAATGCAATGTTTTACCTAGACTTCTGTAATTTAAATCAGTTCTACATTCTTAGAATAAACTGACCTTTGGATGATATGATAGATTTTCTAGTCGTGTTTGGTGGAAAACTTAGTCCATAAGTGCCAGAAGTAGAATTTCTACATTATACAGGGGCGCCTGGGTGGCACAG
This sequence comes from Ailuropoda melanoleuca, assembly GCF_002007445.2. Classification (NCBI taxonomy): domain Eukaryota; kingdom Metazoa; phylum Chordata; class Mammalia; order Carnivora; family Ursidae; genus Ailuropoda; species Ailuropoda melanoleuca. The sequence continues at coordinate 126,260,062 of NC_048222.1, forward strand.
CGGTTAAGCGTCTGCCTTCGGCTCAGGGCGTGATCCCGGCGTTATGGGATCGAGCCCCACATCAGGCTCCTCCGCTATGAGCCTGCTTCTTCCTCTCCCACTCCCCCTGCTTGTGTTCCCTCTCTTGCTGGCTGTCTCTATCTCTGTCGAATAAATAAATAAAATCTTAAAAAAAAAAAGAAATTCTACACTATACAAATATAAAGACTCTTTACATCATTGTTTTTTTATGTCTATATTTGAAAATGTCCCTTCAAGAAATTTACTATGGATGAAAAACTGATTTTAATGTTATCCCCTAGCAAATGAAAGAATGAATTAATGGTTGAAAATGATCATAAAAAGAAGGATAACATGTTCAATAATTTTAAGATAAAATTATAAGTTGTTGATCCGTTGGTGTCTCGCTTATTTTTAGAACTTAGTAGTCAACTAATTTTCTTTTGATAACAGATTGGGTCATTCCCGGATCCAAGGTCTTTGAGTTCAACATTCTGTAGATTATTCTGTCAATTACCATTTCCTCTTTTTATGTTTCAAGGTTTTTTAATATCTCACAGTATGATATTTTAATGTAATTTTCATGTAATATTAAAAGAGTGTTGTTTGTTTCAACTCCCTCCCCTTCAAGGTTGCAAATTTTAAAGACAAGCATTTAAATTCATGTTTTTGAGTAATAATTTCACAAATGTGCACATTCTCTTTACTGATATGTACTGATAAGATGACCATATGCCTAACATGCTCTATTTATGTATGCTATAGCCAGGGAAAAAATAAAATGAGGGAAATCTGGTACACACCAGTTATGCAGTAGCTTCAATATAATCTATGATAGGAAAGGTTATTTCCTCCTAAATTTTTGACTAATGCTAAGAATATTTCCATTCAGTTGCAGATAGATAAGAAGAAACAATCCTCAGAGAATCCAAACCTAAGCCAGATCTAATAATACCAAAGTTCAAGTGAAAATCCTCCAACAAGTCCTATTATGGCTCTTTTCTGACTGCATGAGTTTGACTACCATTGCTGTTTCATGCTCCATTCATGTATCTATATTAGCAATAATGAAAAAAAATATTTAAAATTATGCTTTTATAAGGGCACAATATAATGATAGTGACAAAATACTCTTTCTAGAATGATAAATCTATTTTCTACAAATGTTTAAATACATTTCCTGTACATCCATTCTAAAGGAACTGGTTAATTCCCAAGATATTTATGGTTATAAACATTTTTTCCTGTCCACATTTATTCCTAATTCTCTTCTTTTCTTTGTCATATTCTGTTGAAATTATATGAGACAAGACAAAGTTAGTCTTATATAGTTCAGAAATAGTTATTTATTGTGTTAATATTTTAATGCTAATTGCATTCCATTACACCTCTGTACTCAAAATACGCCAGGCATATTTTGATTACTATCTAGAAATATTATTCCTGATTGTTCTTGGTGGTGCTGTCTCTTTCGTCTTTCTCTATTTTCTGAGCCTATGAGAGTGAGGAAACAGGCTTAAAATAATGCTTAGTATAGGGGTGCCTGGGTGGCTTAGTCGTTAAGCGTCTGCCTTTGGCTCAGGGCGTGAACCCAGCGTTCTAGGATCGGTCCTCTGCTGGGAGCCTGCTTCTTCCTCTCCAACTCCCCCGGCTTGTGTTCCCTCTCTTCCTGGCTGTCTCTCTGTCAAATAAATAAATAAATAAAATCTTTTAAAAAAAATAATGCTTAGTATAATATCACTTCTTATTGGAAGGGCAGTGTCCTGATTGAACTAGATCCTAAAAGGAAGGATCATTGCTCCTTCAGTGACACTTGTAAATTTCTTTTCTGCTGATGAAGGTAATGAAGCCTGTGGACAATGACTTGAATGACAGTTTAGGAGGCAAGAGGACCATGCAATGAGCTCAAGGTTGGAATTATATATCACCAATGGATACAAATGGATACCAATGGATACAAAAGAAAAGGATATTGTCATGACATTCTATAATTGTTTTTTTTTAAATGTGGTTTGAGTAGAAAGATGGTACATTCATATGTAGATCATTTCCATCATCTGGTTTCAAAGAAAAAGGATGAGACACATACAGTTGTTGCTTTGGAAACATCTCAATTTTAACATCTTGCTAGAACTGTGTAGAACTGTGAAACAATGCCCAGAACCTAGAGCAAACAAAACAAGACAAAAACAAAACACAAAAAATAATAATTAAAAATAATTTTAAAAAACCCCTAATTTCATTTTGAAGATAATTGTTAGATACTGATATTAGTTCAGGGTTCAAAAGTAGTTTGATAAATTATCTAGAATGTTTTTTCCTGAAAAAAAAATTCAAGGTGCATAAAATTTTAAAATACAAAATAAACACAGGGTGTGTATTTGTCTCCTAAGCAAATTGTTAGGGTTTAGTATTTTTCATCATAAGTTGATACAACTTTACCTAGTTGGAAGCTTCAGTTGAAAAATTGTCAGGTTTTATTCAACTTTAAAAATGCAAGTGTTCTTTATCATATACTGAGAGATAATACAGTTTGAAACAGTTATTTCCCACAGTATAATGTTGAATCAGCAGGCCTTGATTACTTACTCAGTAGGATGCCTTTGAATTGGTTAAATCAAGTAACTGTCATGTTGGACAATTCATGGAGGACTAATGAAGTGGATAGAAATTGGAAAAAAGCCAAAATAGACTTTTGAAAAGGAAAAATGATGACCATGAAAATTATATATCATTCAGTTTAGGTGTAAACATCCATCTGTCCCCATTATGTTATAATAGTTTATTATTCAATTGCATACTTTAAAGGAAGACTCAATGATAAGCAATTGGTTTAGATTCTAATAAACACCAAAGAAAAAAAGATAAACATTTTACTCTTGTGCAAACCATCTGTGTTTGATTAAACTGAAAAATTGGAGTGAAAAGACTTATAAGAATAAGCTTCTGTTAAATTTTTCCATTTGTAATAAGTAATCGCCAGTATCCCAAACAAAAGTGCATTTTATATTTAATTACTTGATACTGGCAGTAAACATCAATTAAATGTAAAATTTTAAAATATTTTGAACATTATAAAAATTTTTACACACACATAATATTAAGGGATGCAAATTTATAGGAAATATTTATGCTATTCAAAAAGGAGAATAATTTCTTTATGACAGGAAAGCCATTTCTGGATTAAATTAGTGAACTCAATAATTCAATTGAGTTTCTCAAAATCAAATTAATGGCTTTAATTCAGCTGACTACTCCATATAACACTATTTTATTTTTATGATTTTATTTTACTTTTTATTTTTAATGTTTACATTAAAATTAGTGAAATTTTCAAAATGGTCTACAGGGTTTTTGTTGTCATTAGGCTTTTGATGATACGCCTTTAATTAAAAAGACATCGATCTCTCTCGTAGTGAAGAGAAAGGCCATATGCACCCCAATGTTCATAGCAGCATTGTCCACAATAGCTAAATCGTGGAAGGAACTGAGATGCCCTTCAACAGATGACTGGATTAAGAAGTTGTGGTCCATATATACAATGGAATATTACTCAGCTATCAGAAAGAACGAATTCTCAACTTTTGCTGCAACATGGATGGCACTGGAGGAGATAATGCCAAGTGAAATACGTCAAGCAGAGAAAGACAATTATCATATGATTTCTCTCATCTATGGAACATAAGAACTAGGAAGATCGGTAGGAGAAGAAAGGGGTAAAGAAAGGGCGGGTAATCAGAAGGGGAATGAAGCATGAGAGACTATGGACTCTGAGAAACAAACTGAGGGCTTCAGAGGGGAAGGGGGTGGGGGAATGGGATAAGCTGGTGATGGGTAGTAAGGAGGGCACGTATTGCATGGTGCACTGGGTGTTATACGCAACTAATGAAGCATCGAACTTTACATCAGAAACCAGGGATGTACTGTATGGTGACTAACATAATATAATAAAAAAACATTAAAAATAAATTAAAAAATAAAAAGACATTGATGTTTTAGTTTAAAAGGACTCAAATACAAGGAAAGAAGAAAATGTTAAAGATGCTTCATGGTTTAAGCTCAGTTACTGAAATTTAAAAACTAAAAATATGATTGAAATCTTGAATTATTGTTAGCTCTTCTTTTGTAATATTTCTCAAATTTTTCACTTGTAAACATTTTCATTACCACTAGTTCAATGCCACTCCACTAAACACTTGGGTGGTTGCCATGATTTCTTATTAGGTTCTCCATTTCTTCATGTCCCTCTTTTCCAATACAAATCATGAAGGCTTAGGAGAACAAACCTTTAAAAAAATTGGATAACTATTACCTAGCAGATCAGGACCATGGCTTTTAGACTCATGTCTTCGTCAGGTGAGTGTCAGTTTACGTTACTAACTTTATTTTGAATTTTTTTCTGAACAAATTCTCCATTCGACTTCCTCAGACACCTATATGTACATCTCCCAGTTTTAAGCCTCTTGATGTCCGTGGCCTATCTTTTCCTGAAGTATTGTAGCAAGTAACATTCCCACCAGCAGTGGACATGTTTCCATAATCATTGCCAAAACTGTAAAATTTGTGTGTTGTTGGTAATACCGTCTTCTCGTTAGACTTTTGCATTATAGTTGTCCTCAGAAACAGCTTAGTTTGCCAGACCATTAATAATAAAACTAAATAATTAAAAATAAATGTAAGCTAAAATTTATATAACTTAAGGTACAAGTTTATATTGCCCAACCCCTGTACTAAGTAGTTTCTGGGTAGCCATGCATTGAATATGCTCAATCATTCTGTTTTATTACTCAGATGAGATCAATGAGGTCTAAGAATGTAAATGATATGCTCAAATTCACCAAATTAGAGGATGATGTAGGAGCACCTTAACCTTATGCTTACCTAGCATAGGACAATGTTGAGAATATAAAACGGTATCATGTTAAGTACTGAAATAGCCTTATTCATAGTCTGCATGAAATGTTCACAAAATAGTATCTTATACAAACTCTGAACCACTTGTGTGTAGAAGCATAACTAATTAATTTTCATATCTGTCACCTCCCAGCAAAAAAACTTGGGGCATGTAAGTATTCAAAAAATATTGGCTTACTTGAATTATTTTCTGTTGTATAGTTACTTTTTACATATATATATATATAAATTTACATATATATAAATTTCTTTAATTTATAAAATAATTGAATTATTTTCTGTTGTATACTTTTTACATATATATATAAATTTACATATATATATAAATTTACATATATATATATATATATATATATATATATATAAATTTCTTACTTCTCTTTCCTGAACTGAAAAGTAGGACATTTATTTATTTTTTTATTTTTTACTTTTTAAAGATTTTATTTATTTATTTTGAGAGAGACAGAGTGCGAGAGAGAGAACACAGGGATAGAGGAAATGCGCAGAGGGAGAGGGAGAAGCAGGCTCTCTGCTGAGCAGGGAGCCTAATGCGGGGCTTGATCCTAGGACCCTGAGATCATGACCGGAGCCAAAGGCAGATGCTTAACTGACTGAGCCACCCAGGTGCCCCAGGACATTTATTTTAATAAGAGGTTGAACTATATCAACAATTGTCAGGATCTATTCTATGAAGTTGGACCCATTATCATTAACTTGTTATTTAATAGATATTTGTTGAATATCTATTATATGCCAGATGCTGTTCTAGATGCTGGAGGGACAGCAGTTACTAAAACAAAACAAAACAAAACAACAACAAAAAAAACCTCTTGGCCTGATAGAATCTAGATTCTAACATAAGATAGACAATAAATGACAAGAGTAAGCAAAATGTATACTGTATATAGTAATGATAGTGTTAAATGCTAAAAAGAAAATCAATGTGTGTGTGTGTGTGTGTGTGTGTGTAGGGCTTTGGAATTTTAGTTTGGGTTGTCAGGGAAGACTGCATGGAGATTACTCTGAGTAAGGACCTGTAGGATGTGAGAGACCCAGTCATGTGGATTTCTTTTTTCTTTTCTATTTTCTTTTTTTAAACAAAGTTTTATTTAATTTATTATTTTAGAGAGAGAGAGAGATCAGGGGGAGAGGCAAAGGGAGAGAGGGAATCTTCAGCAGACTCCTCACTGAGTGCAGAGCCTGATGCAGGGCTCAATCCCCGGACCCTGAGATCATGACTTGAGCTGACAAGCAACTGAGCCACCCAGGCGCTCCAGTCATGTGAATTCTTTGGACAGAATATTTCAAGTAGAAGAAAAGAGATACCAAGGACTAAGGTGGTGTGTATCTAGAATATCCAAGAAACAGAAAGAGCCCTGAGCATTGAAAGTGAGAGAAAGGGGAAACCCAGTACAGGAAATGAGCAGCTCATGTGGGCCTTGGAGTTCATCAGCAGGTCTTTGGCATCCCTTTCCAGTGAGGCAGGAAGTTGATGTAGGGTTTCGAGGAAAGGACTATAAAATCTGATGTTATCTACACAGGTTCTCCCTTTATTGGCCCATTCTACTGAGAGAATATTTAAGGGAGAAGAATGGTAGAAGGGAGACTAATTAAGATTTTACTTTATAATAATGTAGGCAACAACATGGTGGCAGATTAGATGCAGAAGGCAGTGGAAGAGTTAGATGGAAGAGAGTGTTTTCAAGGTAAATAATGTGAGTCACTGAGACGTGTGTCACAAGGTATTGGAGAAAGTGAGCAGTCAAGGATGATTTCAAGATATTTGAACTAAATAATTGGAAGAATGGAGTTGTCATTTCCTGAGATGGAAAAGACCACTGAAGGTGTATTTAAGGAGCAGACAGTGGGAGCCATATGAGGAGTTAGGTTTGGGCATTTAAATTTAAAGCAGAAAATCTACTGGAAAACAATCACTTCCCATCCCCTCCTCCAGTAATATGTTAGTTCAGGCCAGCATCACCTCTCCATGGATTATTGCAATAATTCCTCATTAATGTTTTTCTTCCATTCTTGCCTCTTACGATGAATTTTCCCAGCTCTCAGTGGCAATTAGCGTGAAAATTGTGTGGAGTGAGTAGGATCATGTCACTCCTACTGCCCCCAAATCCTCCCATGTCCTCTAAACTCATTCACCATGAACGCAGATTTGACCATGGTCTCTCTCCTTTGGCCAACAACAAGCTGATATCCCACCACCCTCTCCCCTCACCCCATGACCCAGACTTTCTAAACCCTGCCTATTGTTCTAACCCTTCAACCACATGTCCAAGACCTTTGTGTTTGTTATTTCCATTGCTTGGAATGTTGTTCACCAAGTACCTCAAGGCTTACTTTCTTAATTTTTTGTCAGGTCTTTGCTCACATGGAACCTTAACAGAGACACCTTCCCTGATAGTTTGTTGTTGTGGTTGTTTCTTAAAATACCAAGTTCCTCCATCCTTAATTACCCTAATATCTAATTTCTTTAATCTTGCTTATTTTAAAGCATTTAGTAACAAATTAAAAATTTTTTATTTAACATACTTTTACAGTGCTATAAACTGGGCAACTTGATCTGTTTAGTCAATTATTATATATAAATAAAAGAAATGTTGCCATTAAAGGAAGAAGATGGTTGGGTTGGATAAAATACAAAATCCAACTATGTTAAATGTTTTTATATCGCATACATAAAATAACATACTATCAAGGCTGAAAATTAAAGAATGGAAAAATACATACCTTGAAAACACTTAAGGCAACAAGTATAGATACATTAATATAAATCATACAAAAGACTTATAGGTAAAATTCATTGCAAGAAATAAGAGAGATGCTTCATATTGAAAAATGATTCAATAGAAACATAAAAAATCTAAATTTGTATGCACCTAAAATCATGACTTCAAACCATGTAGAGTAAAATCTGACAAAGCTAAAAGAAAAACAGAAATTTTCACAGTAGCAGGAAATTTTGAGATATTTCCAGCAGTATTAAGTGGAGCAAGTAGGAAAATATAAGTAGGAAGAGCACACTATATTTGAACAACATGATTGCAAATTTGAACTAAGGGATATATAAAGAAACTTAATCTCCTAAATTGCAATAAGCACATTACTTTCAAGAACACATAAAATATAAACAAACCAAGGACCATATGCCAGGTGTAAAGCTTGTTTAAGTACATTTCAAAGTTGAAATCATACAGAAGTTTTAATCTGACAACAATAAAACAAAACAAGAAACCATTAGCCAAAAGTAACTACAAAATACTGTATTTTCTTAAATAAAACAATAAATTTCTGAGTAACTTAGAAGTCAGAGAAGAAATTATAATTAAGAGTGGAAATTATTCGTGAACAAATAATAATAGCACATAACGCTACATATCAACACTCTTGCGTGTTAAAAGAGAATTACTGCCTTAAATGCAAATATTAGGAAAGAAGAAACCACAAAATCAATTAGAAGTTAGAACAAACAACAACTTAAATCCGAAAAAGTAAAAGAAAAAAGATAAAGAAAATAAGAACTGAAGTTAGTAAAGAGAAAACAACACATAATAAATAATCAACAAAGGCAAAATTGTTTTTATGAAAATGCTTTACAAGTGTTAAACTCTTAAACTACTAAAAGAATAAAAGAGAAAGGCACAAATAATGCTCTCAGTAATGAATGGGAGGGAACATTACAAATCACCGAGACAATAAAATAATATTTTATCATTGTAATTATTATATTTTGTATATATACATTATACAGTGCATAGCAATATTGTGGCTAATCTTATGCAAGTTAATTTGCAAATTTAGATGAAACTGTATAATTCCAAAAACGAAAATAACCAATATTGACAAAGTGTAAAACGAGAATATGAGCACTTCCATTGAAATGAAAGTATACTTGTAGATATCATTAAAAACTTTCAACTAACATCTTTTTTATTATTTTATTTAAATTTAAATAATTAACAAAAAATGATTTAAAAAAAACTCTTTTTACAAAGGAGACCCTGCACTTTGATTACTTTCCCAGCAATTCCTAGTAAAATCTTAAAAAATAAATAATGCCATTTTTTCACAAATTCTTCCAGAAGATAACAAAGGAGAGAACACTCACAATTTTTATGAAGCCAGGCTTTGATACGAAAATCTGAAATATATTATTTTTTAAAATAACATTTACACAGCAACTTATTCATTAATTAGATGCAAACATTTTAGACTAATATATTAAATCAAATCTAGTAAAAAATTTTAAAGGATACTATTGTTTTACTCTTCTGGATTGATTTTATTTTATTTTTATTTAATTTTTAAAATATTTACTTATATGAAAGAAAGAAAGAAAGCATGAACAGGGAGTAGGGCATAGGGAGAGGGACAAGCAGATTCCCCACTGAGCAGGGAGCCTGACATGGGGCTACATACCACCATCCTGAGATCATGACCTGAGCTGAAGTCAGACACTTAACCCACTGAGCCACTCAGACGCCCTTATTCTGGGTTTATTTTAGAAATGCAAGTTTAGTTTAATATTTGAAAAAAAAAAAAAAACCAATTGGGAAATTCATGACATTTACATAACAGAAGAAAAAATCATGTGATCAACAGAAGATAGAGTAAAAGCATTTGATAAATTCAGCAACTGTTCATGATAAAAAAATTATAAAACAAATTATGCATGGGAACTTCCTTATTATGATAAAGGGTGTCACAGTATTTTACTAGCATCATACTTGGTAAGTTGATTTAAAATGGTATGTAGTAAAGCATCAAGAATAATGAAGAAAACAATTTTTAGAAAATTGAAAGGATCCATTCTAATTGATTTTAAAATATATGATAAAGTTATGGTAACTATGACATTGTACTTTAAGAATAGACAAATAATTCAACAATATATAAAGAGAGAGCCCCGCCACATAAGCATAGGTACAAGGACAGGGTGTGAAATAAATTTGACGCAACATAACAGTTGGGAAAAGATGGTCTTTTCAATAAATGGCACTGGAACTATTGGAAATCTGTGCAGAAGAATAATGACCATTACCTCACACCATATACAAAAATCAATTTGAGGTAAATTATAGATCTAATCGTGGTTTTAAAAAATAGTTTAGTTCCCAAATGTACTATACAAAAAATGTCTTCATGTTATTAGGGTAAGTTATTTATTATTTTATTTTATATATTCATTTAAAGTGTTTTAAATATAAAAGTATTTAGGTCCCAGTGAGAAAAGATTTATTGAGGAGTGCTTTCAAAAACGAGGAGACAAACAGCAATTGAGAGCAAATTTCAACAATGCCCCAGAAAAGGAATGAGATGGAAGTTGACAGACACAGGAAAGAAACAAGCCATCATAGAGGATTTAGGAGGTAGTTCAAATCAAGCCTTGAGAACTGATTGAAGATGAGGAGGTGAGGAAGAGGAAGAGATGTATTAAGAATGGTTCCTAGGTTTTGAATGTACGTTTGGACAGTAATTATTAATTGCTGGAAATATTAATAAATAGAATATAGTTATGTCCTGGTATGAATACAGGGAGAGAACTAGACATACAAATTCAGTAATCTTACATGTTATTTGCAAACTGTTGAAACTGAACTTCAGGCTGAAGTCATGAGAATAGAATTCCTAAACCAGAAATGCCATATAGACTGGACTCGAAGAAACTAAAGGAATGGTACCATTATTGTAGAAAGACATTCCAATTCAGCTTGCAACGTGGGTCTTATCAATAATCAAGTTTCTTTACAGTACAAATAAAAAGAGAGCACAAAAAGAGTAAAAATGATTCTTCTTGGAAGCAATCGTGTTTAATTAGCTCTTTATAAGTGGTGTAATAATTGGCAGCATTCAAATTGCTGACAGCTTCACTTTCTCACTTCTTTCTTTTACTCCCTTCTTTTTTTCTCTTGCTTCTTTTAAAGGAAGATCAAAGCCTTTATAGCCTTTATAGCTGAGTGAATGCTAATGGTGCATACATTCATTTGAAAAGCTTTAAGCCCTTGAAAATCTGCACATAACATTTTTTATTCCCAAATGTCTGTCTGTAAGTACATTGGATACTATTAGAGGAATTATCTCTACTTTTTTCCCCCCTGTCCTCCTAAAAAGAAAACAAGGCTGCTTTAACATCTTGGAAATGTTGATTAAAATGAGAGTTACATAACCTTTTTTGACCCTCCACAAAATAGATACTTTGAACTACAGACTTGCCATAGAGTTAATGAGTCTCTTCCTCATGCATATGTACTTCCTTCCACATTGTACACGGGATGGGGAGGGGCCTGAGGCCGCCACACAAGCTTGGGAAAATGATTAAACCCTCTTGTTGGTGTATATATAACTCTGACAGGTGGGAGGTGTTGCTGCGGCAGTTTGTGAAGAAAGAATGGAATATTTTCAGTTGAACAAAAACATTTCCCGGATTCTTACAAGAACATAATGCCTTTCCACTTTTCGCGAAACAGTAAGAATTATTCATGGCAACTTTGCAAGACTGGCCCAGAATTTCTGCAGAAAAATACGCGTTGATAAATACTAGTGTTGATAGGATGGTTTTAGAGGAATCAGTTTGCTTAAATACAGGCTGAAATTTACAATGCTTGCTTCGGGGTTTTACTTTCTGGAAATTCATTATAATGGGATAGATACTTAGTGTTGCTGACTATTATGCTTAGCCAGATTTCAAGGGAAGCTATGTGTACTTGAAACTTTGTCTGACACACAGAAAGTTGCTAGTTGCTGTTTCTGTTACTTTTGTTAATGAAGGAGAAAGAGGTGGGGGGGGGGAGGAGAAAGTGGAAGATTTAAAATACCTACAGCACTCAGTGACTTGGGGAAGCTGTATTAACGTTACTGGTAACATCTCACATTGTTGGTAACATCACAGAGTGAAGAATGGCTCCATTGTATTAAATGACACTTTATTAATTAGAAAACACACACGCAAAAGTTAGTATGGCTATCCTAAATACTCCAGGAGTTCAAAACCTAGAAAAAACTGCCTTAAAATACCTGCTCCTGGCTAATAATATGCCGCAGAACAGAGCACTTATACAGAGGAGTATTAAAGAGAAAAAAGTATTTCAACTAAGTCTCTTCAGCATTAAACACCAACTTGCTCCCAAAATCTAATAGGAGGTTCAAGAACACCTGTGCAGGACACGCATAGGAAGGGAGCAAACTCCTTTAGGGCTCTTGGCTCTTAACGCCTTCACTTTTTAAGACTATAACAGAGGATAAAATAGAGAGGGCAGGAGCAATGAGAATTTGGATGATTTCTTTAGAGTAAGATTATTGTTCATGTTAGGGGCACCTGGGTGGCTCAGTCAGTTAAGCATTTGCCTTTGGCTCAGGTAATGATCCTGGGGTCCTGGGTTCGAGCCCTGTGTCCGGCTCCCTGCTCAGTGGGGAGCCTGCTTCTCCCTCTCCCTCAGCCCTTCCCCCTGCTTGTGCTCTTTCATTCCCTCTCTCAAATAAATAAAAATCTCAAAAAAAAATTATGGTGCATCTTAGACACCCCTCCCTCAAACATACACACCACAAACCCATACCCAAAGCTAGTAGACCCCAGGAGATTTTCCTTTGAATGGAGAGCAGAATTTTGACAATTTTATAGTGTGAGCATACTAACAGAAAAAGAAGTATACTATGCCTTGAGACTGGTAGGGAGATTTAGGTCACAAAATGTATTTTATTACCCGAGAACATCCAGAAAAATCTCTCAGTCGTATTCAAAAAGGTGGGCAAGAATTAACCCAAAGAGAATGGCTATGCAGGGGCAATCGTTAGAGAAGAAAACAGAACTTCTAATTATACCTGGTGAGTCTTACTTACTCAATGTACAGATTATACTGTATTTCAGGACCAAAATTCGCTTTATAATAAAACGTGAAGAATCTTCCGTATGTTCAAATCTTCTGCATGCCCATTTTCTAGCAAAACTAAATCTAATTCAGAAATTTAAGCAGGAGTGTCTCATCTTCAGTTCTATTCTTGTTGAGCAATGTTTGTTATTTAATATATGAATATCTCTATGGGTCTCTATGGTAACAAAGAAATGTTTTGGCAGTGATTGGAATGGTTCAGATGATTGAAGGGGTGATAAGAATTATTATTTTTAAAAATTCCAGGCTCCCTGCCAATATTTTAAAAACCTGTCCCTCTCCAAGCTTAGGATTTTATTTAACCGCAAATTTTTAAAAAGGAAGAACTTCATCGGTGGAGAAGACTACTTTGTTATGAGGACAATTGTGAAGCATTTTGCAATATGTTGTCAAAGAATTAACGTGTTTATTCTTCATTAAGCTTAAATTGATAACTGATTAATAAAAAGTATAAAAACTAATTCTTACTAAGTAGTTAAAATGTATCAAGCTCTGAGCTCCGCTCTCTATGTGGACTGTCTCGATAAACCCACAACAGCAATGCACAGGGTGTCCCCTTACCATTACCATCCTCTTTGCTTAATTGAGGAAACTAGAGAGGAAGAAATGAGGTGAATTCCTTGAGGTCATACAGAATTAAAATTTTATTTAATCTAACTGTAGACCCTATGTTTTTTTATTATTTGGCCGTCACTCTCCCTCATTTTTCTCTGTTCCAAACATAGCTGGGTTGGAGCATCCAGGAATTCTAATAAAACAAATGTGTGCTTGTTCTGTGAGTTTGTGCACATGTGGTGTGTGTTTGAGTGGAGTGTGTGTGTGTTTCCATAAATCCTACAGTTTTCTACCTACCTAAATTAATCCTTCCTGTCAAGACGCCCTAGGATCACTTTTCTTCTGTATGAGTTTATCCGAGGCAAAAGTAGCCATCTCAAACACCTATCTCTTAAATATGAAGTTTATTACTCATATAGAAAAGGAAAATTATTACAGAGTACTATATACTAAGCTCAAGTCCCAGCTAGTGCTGTCTTGGAAAACTCAGTTTTTTGAGCTCCTTTCTTTTCTTGCCATTGTTGTACAGTTCTTGTCCGTCCTCCCGGCCTCTGGAGTCCACTCGAGTACGGCTGCTGCATGGGTCTGATGTCTGCATGGGTGGCCCAGGCCAGGCTGGATTGCTATCTGCTTCAAGGCTCCCCCTTTCCTTCTGAGATCACAGCCTATAGTGTGGTACAAGGCACCTTCTATCCGCAAACCCAATAATCTCATCAAAAACATGAGTCTTCTGTTCCTTCCAGGTCTACCGCCATCCTGTGAAGCACTTTGTACAAATTAGGAAAGGGTCATCCTTCCACTGGCAAGCAAAGTCCTGCATCCTGTATACCAGAAGTGGGGAACACGGGTCAGATTCCATCACCAGGGGTCTGTCCTTGTGCAGTAAACACCTTACACGAACATGTGCCGCAGCTACACATGCAGACTAAAGCAGCCACGAAAAGGAGAACCTCAAGTCTCAGATGCTTTATATTCCTGGTTAGCAACAATATTCAGCAGCAAAACCTCATAGTTAGAAGAGCCGCAAGTGGAAAATATGAAACCGGGCTGGTTGATGGAAATATTTGGAGAAAAAAAAAAATAGAATTTGCTTCCTCCTAGTCCTCCTGCCCATTTCTAGCAAGGGCATTCCATTTTTAGATCTTTTATTCTTCCTCTAGCTTAATGGTTCTCAACTTTGGCTGCATATCAGAATCACCTGGAGAACTTGGAAAGCAACTGATCTTCAGGCTCAAGGCCAGAGCAGTTAGGTCAGAAACCCGGAGGGTCGGACCAGGAATGTAGAGTGTCCGAAGTGCTTCAGGCGATTCCAACGAGCAAAGTTGAGAGTCACTGCTGATATGAATAAATAATTGAGCTGTGAGGTAACGCGAGGATAATCCGCTCCCTTTCTTCAAACCATACCTCACTGTAATGAGTTCGTATGACTTCCATTATTTAAAACGTCAAAGGTTCACTTTATTATTTCAAAAAACTTAGCTATAGAATTCAACTCAAGTCAATTATCTTTCTTCAACAAGATTATCAAAATGGTTAAATCTAGGATATTGCTATCAATTAAACAATGTATTTTAGCTATATCATTTTTTTTCCTAGAAAGTTCTAGCAGAGGAGCAGCAAATGAATATCACCTGGGTAAAAAGTACAGCTTTTCACAACACGAACATTCCTGAAGAAATTATTAGGCTTAAAACAGCCTTTTTTTTTTAAACCTCTAACTATAATAATTACCAAAAAGAAAGAAGAAAGTTTAGCACCAAATAAATAAATAGTTCCCTTTGAGAAATAACTTTTTAATAATTCATAAGCGATCATCTGCAGAAGATATAATGGTACAAATAACAATGCCATCGGTGGGCCTCAATACTATCAGAGTATATCAGCAAACCACAGTTAACAGAACAAATATTTCTGGCTATAGAGAGGTAGGCTCTCCAAACACAAATTAATCTCCTTAATGGATTTTCCTTACCTTCATGAAAAATGCATTATGGGCTCTTAAGTCACACTCAACACATTGTTAGGGATTTATATGATGTGGGGTTGGCACAAAGATGATTTTTCTTTCACACTGTGGGTAAAAAAAACAATGAGCTGGGTGGTTTGGAGCCAGACTATTTAATCACTAGGCAAAGGCTGGTTACTGAGAAGCTGTATTATTCTTAAGCTCCCTCTTTCTGCAAAAGCCCCTTAAAGTTTGTTGAGAGGTAAAAAGAAATTGTATTAATGGGCTTAACATTTGTGAAATTGTACAAGTATCAAAAAACTTCTCCCAGCTGACCTCTTTATTAATTGTTCTGATTTTTTAAAAAGGTGAGTAAAGCAAAATTATCCCAACACAACTTCAATTGCTTCTGCTCATGCCTTTCTTTTATAATTTTAATTATTTCTAGGTGGCATTTACGACGCATGCAGTTACTGATGTAGATGTAATAAGAGGGTGCACATTTATTGGGGACTGAATGGGCACAGGAACCAGGTCACACGCATTAAGTAACTAAGTTTACGCTGCTTCGGGTCCATCAAGAAGGGCAAAGACACGTCACTGCCACGCTCCTCAGAGTGTTAACTGGACGCACAACCACAGGAGTTTGGTAAGGCTATGGAGAGGGCGGATGTGTGGCACTCTAGAAGCGTGAAGGCCACGGTAGAGTTTTATGGCCCAACCTGCCTTGTCTCGTCTTTAGCTTTCTCAGCTTCAGTGTGTAAAACTTTCCAAACTACTGAGTTTGATTTCCTTCTAAGGAGAGGTCAACAATCAGCTTTCACATGGTTCAGACTAGCCGACATGGATCAGAGCTGACCCCATGCCCTGGAAGTGAACGTAACTTTTCCTGGGAGAAATCACCTGGTGGCAGAACCACGAGGTGAGAGCACTGTTACAGCTGTGCAGAACATGCCCCGCGGCTCCAGATCATTCTACCGCCTGGCAGTGCTGTGGCTAAGGATCTGGTTGGAAAAATCCTCCAGAGCCGTGTTGAGGATTCCTAGGATACATGAATTTTAAGCGACGTGTTTCCCAAATACATCACACAAAGAAACCGCTTTACCTAAGTATTTGGGGGTGTCAGCCTGTGATATGAGTATATTTCATCACAAAACTAAGCGAAGAAAAGTTAAGAGGGCATTTCAAAATTTTCTGAGCATCAACTGAGTAATGGAGTCAGAACAATCATGTTCCAATTAAAGAGGTAATTTCAAGTAGGGCGGACTGCTGGGACAATGGCTCTGAGTCATCCTTTTAGCGTCCTAAAGCCCGAAATCATTTTTTCAATTAACCGTGTGCAGCAACCCATGCATTTTCTGAGAGTTTATCGTTTCTCTTGACTTAAGCAAAATCTAATGTGTGGAAGGGCCTTCATTTCCCAAATTTCACAGTTAATAACTTTTCCAGTTCAGAGGCTAAAAGTCTGTGTTCCTTTTTATGGTGAATTAAATTAGTAAAATAAAGCATTTTATCTCACAAACACCAGCCTAATTGTAAACTGATTTTATTTTCCGAATGAATATATGATAATATGGAAACCAAGTAAGCCTTTATTCTTCTTACTCTTGCTCCACTCCAATCTATTGTTCCCAGAAGTGACATAAATTAGGTCATGCAAATTTCTTGCTTACAAAAAAAGAAAAATTGGGGCCATGTGTGTGGCTCAGTCAGTTAAGCCTCAGACACTTGGCTTCCATGCAGGTCATGATCTCATGGATTGTGAGAGTCTGATTTTGGGGTCCCAACTCAGCCCCAGGTCTGCTTGAAGATTCTCTCTCTCCCTCTCCCTCTGCCACTCCCCCCTGCATTTTCTCAATCTCTCTTTCTCTCAGATACCTAAATAAATCTAAAAAAAAAAAAAATCAGTTGACCATAGAGTTGAGGGTCCTTTTCTGGGTTCTCTATTCTATTCCATTGATCTATGTGTCTGTTTTTGTGCCAGTAGCATATTGTCTTGATGATTACAGCTTTGTAATACAGCTTGAAATCCAGGATTGTGATGGTAACAGCTCTGATTTTCTTTTTCAACAGTCCTTTAGCTATTCAGGGTCTTTCCTGGGTCCATACAAATGTTAGAATTGTTTGTTCCAGCTCTGTGAAAATTGCTGATGGTATTTTGATAGACATTCTTTGAATGCGGAGATTGCTTTGGGTAGCATGGACATTTTAACAATATTTATTCTTCCAATCCATGAGCATGGAATGTTTCTCAATTTCGTTGTGTCTTCTTCAATCTCTTTCATAAGTGTTCTGTAGTTTTCATAGTACAGATCTTTTACTTCTTTGCTTTGGTTTATTCCCAGGTATCTTACGGGTTTTGCTGCAATTTGTAAATGGGATCGACTCCTTCATTTCACTTTCTTCTGTCTCATTCTTAGTGTATAGAAATGCAACTGACTTCTGTGCATTGATTTTATATCCTGCCACTTTGCTGAATTCCTGTATGAGTTCTGGCAATTTTTGGGGGTGGAGTCTTTTGGGTTTTCAACATAGAGTGTCATGTCATCTGTGAAGAGTGAAAGTTTGACTTCTTCTTTGCTGATTTGGATGCCTTTTATTTCTTGTTGTTGTCTGATTGCTGAGGCTGAGACTTCTAGTACTATGTTGAACAGCAGTGGTGAGACTGGACATCCCTGTCTTGTTCCTGACCTTAGGGGAAAAGCTCTCAGTTTTTCCCCATTGAGGATGATATTCTCTGTGGGTTTTTTGTAAATAGCTTTTATGCTATTAAGTTATGTCCCCGCTATCCCTACACTGCGAGAGTTTTTATCTAGAAAGAAAGAATGAGGGGTGCCTGGGTGGCACAGCGGTTAAAGCGTCTGCCTTCAGCTCAGGGTGTGATCCCGGCATTCTGGGATCGAGCCCCACATCGGGCTCCTCTGCTATGAGCCTGCTTCTTCCTCTCCCACTCCCCCTGCTTGTGTTCCCTCTCTCGCTGGCTGTCTCTATCTCTGTTGAGTAAATAAATAAAATCTTTAAAAAAAAAAAAAAAAAGAATAGAAAGAAAGAATGAAATCTTGCTTTTTGCAATGACCTGGATAGAACTAGAGGATATTATGCTAAATGAAATAAGTCAGTCAGAGAAAGACAAATGTCATATGATTTCACTCATATGTGGAATTTAAGAAACAAAACAGACGAACATAGGGGAAGGGAAAAAAAATAAAATAAGACAAAATCACAGAGGCAGACAAACCTTACGAGACTCTTAACCCTAGGAAACAAACTGAGGGTTGCTGGAAAGGAGAGGCTGGTGGGAAGGGGTAACTGGGTGATGGGCATTAAGGAAGGCACATGATGTTATTTACACACTGGGTGTTATATACAACTGATGAGTTACTAAACTCTATCTCTGAAACTAATTAAAAAAAAAAAGAAAAGAAAAATTCAAGAACTTTTCATGGTGTTAGTAATAAATCCACACTTTATAAAGAAGCCTAAACAACTGAGAAGAACTGATCTCTGCCTCACTGTCAACCTCTGCTTGCGCCACCGTTCACTCCTCAATCTCAGATCATCAGCTGAATAATGGTCCCCAAACATCCAGCCTGATCCCAGGAACTTGTGAATCTATCAGTGGACATGTAAACGGAACTTTAAAAATGTGATAAAATTAAGGATCTTGAGATGGATGGTTACCCTGGATTATCCCATTGGGCCCAATATAATCACATATACTTCTAGAAGAGGGAGGCACAAGGATCAGAGTTGGAGAGAGATGTAAGAACAGAAGCAGATTTCAGTGAGTGGAGAAGATGCTATGATGCTGGCTTTGAGGGTGGAAGAAGGGGCCACAAGCCAAGGATGACAAGAGGCCTCCAATGCTGGGAGAGGCAGGGAAATGAGTTCTCCCCTAGACAGTCTAGAAGGAAATCAGGACAGTTGACACCTTGATCTTAGCCCAGAGAAACTGATTTTGGACTTCTGACCTTCAAAGATGTATGCTAATAAGCTTATGGTGCATTGAGCCCCTACCTGTGTGGTAATTGGTAATGGCAGTAATAGGAAATGAATATAGGCATGTTGCCTTCTTTCATTTTCTGACAAACACAAAACTTCCCTGACTCAGAGATTTGCAGTTTCTCTACACTCCAAGCTGTATCAAGGAGAGTTTCCATCTCTTCTTCATCTTTGTCTCCTGAATAAATATTTGTTAAATAAATGCATGATTGGATGAGAATGTTAGAAGGTAAATATATTGACTTGGAACTGGTTCAACAGTGTGGTTTTTCTCGTTTCACACAGGATTGATTAGAAAAGTATAAGCAAGGAACTACTATTATGTATGTACCCAGGGTATAGGATTCGCTGGAAGCTTTCTCAGCTTTTACTCTCCTCACTTTGTTTCCATACAGAATGTTCTTTATAGAAAGGAAAATGAAAGCAATGGGAGATGAGTCATCCATCTTTCTCCAAAAGTGCTAATTTAGATCCTGATTACTGCAAACACGAGCCACCCAACCGTACTTCTAACCATGATATCACCATCTGCTGAGCTCGCAGAGGATTGCAGTGGTCATTATTCTATCAGATGTAGCTCTGACAAGGGAAAATAGTACATGAAGAAATTACCTCATGTTTTTCAGATGTGCTACAAACTAATCCCAATTGGTTTTATGACCAACTGACCAACTTGTGCCATGGGCCTTCTCTTACACCTACTCCTATAATCTTATAATATCTGATAAATAACTTCCTGTTGCTCCATTAGTCCCATCAGACAACATATTGGCCTTCTTTATTAATTTTTCATCCAACATTCTTTGTGGAAAATTTGCTAGCACATGCTATCATTACCAGAAGGTGATGAATTTGAACTTACATTAGGATGAGCCAAGCTTTTGGATCTTGAATATTTCTTATTAAATATCTTGACATGTAACTTTCATTTGCCCTTGTTTTTTGAACGGTGATGTTAAAGTTTCACTTGATTATTTTTAAAAGGTGAATTACATTTTATGCAAAGAAACAATTTTAACATTTAAATACATTTTTGAATGATGTTTGACTGGTCAAGCCATATCATTTTACTTGATAAATAGTACTTATACCAGATTTAAAAGTGTAGAATTTTTTTTCTTTCACAATTACATCATA
This sequence comes from Ailuropoda melanoleuca, assembly GCF_002007445.2. Classification (NCBI taxonomy): domain Eukaryota; kingdom Metazoa; phylum Chordata; class Mammalia; order Carnivora; family Ursidae; genus Ailuropoda; species Ailuropoda melanoleuca. The sequence goes on from NC_048222.1 coordinate 126,280,513, forward strand.
CTTCTTCTTTTGAAAAGAATGCTTTTATATCAACTTAAATTTTTATGAAAAAATGTTGTTTGTTTTTATCTAGTTTGAAAATATTTTATATTTATTAAAGTTACACTATACTATTTCTAATTAACGAACTAAAAGTTAGGACTCATTTTCTTCATGATTATTTATGGACACCATCATAAAATTATTATAAAACTCCAGAACCTCTCTTTGCTTGGTTTAGTCTTACAAAAATAATATTTTTACAGAAAGTCCCCATTTAGAAATAAGATACTGTAATCTTTTTAGATTATTTTCTATTAAAGAGATCATGGATATTTCATATTGACTTTTTGATAAGGGAAAATGACTATAAAACCACAACACAAAAATAAAATAACAAACAACTCAAATCTAGGCTTTTCTACCTAAGGAGGGAAATGATAAAGGACAGTGAACTAGTGTTTTCTTTGAGTAGCTTCATGAGAGTCACAGGACCACAGAGAACTATTTTATTATTAAAGAAAAAATACTCATCCCCACAAAAGTTATAAAAAAAAAAAAACTTTTGTTGAGCATTCAAGATTAGCCGTGGTTATCCCTGGACTACAAAACATTTCATGGATTTTCAGTTCTGTTTTAAATTTTTTTCTATGCTCCATCAGTGTTGTGCAGAATGTCAGGTTTCCTTCACCTTTATTTTCTTTTTCCTTAGAAACCCTTGGAACTTTCTAAATTGTTCAGAAGAAGAAAATATTACATTTCTCTACCAGAAGTCTAGTTTAGTTGAAGACACTTGAATCCAAAACCTGCAAAGACTGTAGTAAATGCATAACCATTCATTTTAAAGTTATCTAGTTGAGCTATACGACTCTGGCTAACTCAAATTATATCCATGCCTTGGAAATAAAATAGGAGATTCATTTGCCACTAAACGAAGGGGGAAGAAAGATCAACTGGCATCAGCATTAAATTGTATCTTTCCCCCCAAGTTTTTAGATTTATTTATTTGAGAGAGAGTGAGAAAGGACTCACGCGGGAGGGGCAGAGGGAGAGGGAGAGAGAGTCTTACGGAGACTCTGCACTGAGCATGGAGCCCACCTGGTGCTTGATCTCATGACCCTGAGATCATGACCTAAGCCGAAACCAAGAGTCAGAGGCTTAACCGATTGTGCTACTCAGGTGTCCCAGCCCCCCAATTTTTAAAAAAAGTAGGCAGAGACCAGTTAATCAAATATTCTGAGGTCACTCTTTTGGAGAAGTTTTGTTCCAAGCCTTTTTTGATGCCTTGATGTCCCTGGCCTTTTATTTATTTTATTTTATTTTATTATTTTATTTTATGTGGTGAAAAAAAGTGGTTTTATTAAAGCACAGGGACAGGATCTGTGGGCCGAAAGAGCTGCCATCCCTGACCTTTTAAATAACAAAATTAATTAGCAAATTTAAATTTTATTTTATTGAAACCAGAATATCTGCTTCTCAGATTTTCTGGACCATTGTTGATTGTTCCGCCCTTTGGTGAGAGTCACTGGGGAAATTTATATCTCAACGAAAGAAAATTCTGTAATTTTGATTCTGTTATTGATTAAAAAACTGAGCAATATGAGAATCAGGAGAAAGCAGAAATGTCTACAGGGAACCTTAAGTCACTTGGTTTGTCTGAATTAACTGTTAACCTCAGACAAGCAGTTTGTTTTGCTTCAGCTTGAGTTCACTTACTAAATTTAGGAGTTTCAAGCATTATTACTGCATATACAACATAGGCAGCTAATTACCCTCTGTTGAATATTTTAATATGTTCCTCTGTAATACAATTTTTAATGATAGAGAATAAATTAAACTTGTATTACAAGAAGAAGGAGAATCTACAAACTGGTGCTTCTTAATTGTTACCAAAGGAAAAGTAACAACAACGCATGAATTCAGAGTATTAATAATTCAATCAACAGATGGCTAAGTGTACCTCTGAAAAACACAGACAAATTCGTTCTCACTTGCTCTCATCTACTGGGAGATAGAAGCAGAATTATGACTTTCTATCTTAAAATATTTACATTACTATGTGCCAAAGTATTTTAATGAAATAATCCGATACAAGTAATAAGAATTTAAAGGATTTTCTGCGATTTCTACAACGATTAATATCTTCATGGCAATTTACTTCCAAGAATATTTCACACTATTAAACTTGAAGTTCATAATTATTCAAGCCTTTGTTTCATGAGCTTCTCTGTATTGGTCAGCTTTCAATAGGTTATGCTACAGTAACAAATTGCCCAGTATTTCAATGGCTCACAACAAAAAAGTTTTATTTCTCACTCATGTCAATGTTCATTGCAGCTCTTCTCCTTATGCTCACCATCTCAATATCCAGGTGGAAAGGGCGTCCTCTATCTCACATAAGCTGCTTGTATATTTGCTCAGAAATGTCATATATTACACATTCACCTTTCATTGGCAAAAAGAATTTACATGGCCAAGCCTGATGTCAGTAAGATGAGAAATAAAATTTTCCTGCAGGAGTAGTCCCTGCAGGAAGATGCAGTAAAAACTTTGTTGATAATCTAATCAATTCTGGAATTATTTTTCTAAAATCAATTTATAAGACTGATATATAAATGTATGAAGCAGTCCTGAAACCAAGTTCTTAAGACTTGCAGAAAGACTTTGAGAAGACATGACAGAAAAATGAGGAACTATTACAACTGATTATAAAATATGCTACCACATACTTACATATTTCTTAATCTGGCTAAAGGTAAGAGCAATCTGATATTATCACTTAAATATCTTTCATGAAAGGATGGGTATTTTTATTAGATTGTTCTGCTTTTAGGTCTGATCTAAGACTTATATGGCTATATCAAAAAATTGTAGAGAGAATTAGTTCACATTCTATTCTGAAGGTTTCATCAGTAACATGGAGAAATGCATTGATAAATATATAAATAAATCTATATATCATGTATCAATGGGATGAAAAGTTTTGGAAATAAGTTTAATAATATGGCTGCCCATCATTGCACACAAAGAGATAGTGATAAGAAATCTTTATATTAAACCCATATTTTCATCCTAGGAGCGGGCTCCTTTAGAATCATTGGCAATAGTTTAAGAACAGCTCACAGTTTACTAAATACCACAGCAATGTTAGAGCAGAAAGATATTGCTCCAACTATGAAGTCATCCATAGAGCTCACCTATTCATCACCCAAAGCAATCAAGACTAGCTGCAAGCCAAAGAAGTGGAGTTGGCAACTGGTTGTTGCTTAAGTCAGAACATGACCCCAGAAGCTAACTCCCAATGCCTGAGAGATGTTTTCTGACTCTGTAAACTCACAAGAAGAGTAAAATTTATTCATGTTTTAACTGATATTGCATCATATACAACAAAATCATTTTACTACCCCAGTAAGTCTTGTTCTCCATGTTATATCCTATCTCCACCAGCTTTATTTCTTGCCTGAGGATACTAGACCTTAATTATATTCTCTAGTCAAAAACAGAAAGAAAAAAAATACAGTAACTACAACTCAGAATATCTTCTCCTGGCATTTCAGGACCATGTATTATATAACTTGAAAGGTAGAATTCACTAAAATTATATTGTACATTTTTGTATTAGCCTCTATTCTTAACACCAAAAAATGAAAACAAATAATATCATTCATTATTTTAAAGCAAATTCTAATGTGATTTCTTACATTTTTCTCTTTTCCATTAAGAAGTGATTTATCTAGTCTTCAGAAAGATTTAGAAGAAAGAATGCACCCATGAAAGGATGGAGTGCTGAAATAACGTACCTGTGCGACAATCCTGAACATACTTGCATTTGGCTTTACAGTCTGCATATGTAGTTTCCCACATTCTATTTAATGAAATCTCTCAATCATTAGGAGAATTGAAGACACTGAACAATTTGATACGGTGTCAATATAATTTTTAAAATATATGAGATGAGACCAAAGTTCAAGTTGAGAGTTTGTCCCCAAACCTCAAGAGGTTGTGTTGGGTGCAAGAGGGGTTCAGTGGGCAGTGTGCAGGGAACACACCTCACACACCCCCAGACTCCTCAATCCTCCTGTACCGTTGCACACACCCAAGACAGAAGCTTCAGTGGGAGAATTATGGCATTTTTTGTTGATATGTTTTGTATATTGTGTTTCAAATTTCATTTGAGCCAAGTGTTTTCCTTCTTTCTTCACCATCAGTGGGCTTTTTAGGTGTAGTTGAAACTGCTGAGAAACATCAGTGGACTAACTTGTAGCCAAGAGGATATGAGAACGAAGTAACACACGAGTATGCCTGTAATCAAATAGGGGAGAGAGAGATGAGCATTCCAGTTCAACACTCTACTAGCATTCTAAAAGTCATAGAAGATAAATGCTGCTTTGTAGTTAGAAACCCAACTGCCACTGATGTTAATATATGGTGACATTTTAAATTTGTAGACATTGGTCATAAGGACACCCAGGATTTTATAATGACACAGTTCCCTCAATGAGTATGCTGTCTAATAAATACAGTTTTGTTTGTTTCTTTGTTTCTAGGCCACAGTATTTTCACTGGAATATCCTTTCTTCCTTAAAAGGAAGGAGACTACACAATGTAATTCATAGAACTCACAGAAACAGGAAAAAAAAATTATAAACAGAAGTCAGCTAATGCTATTGTAGAGTTCGATCCGGTAACCCTGGATGGTGTGGCTTCTGAAGAGGAGTTTCTAACGTGGGCTTCACAGTATCATCCAGCATTGCTTAAGTGGGAACTAAATCAAAATAAGTACTTTTAAGTATGAAAAATGTGTAACTCTTACTAATTTTTCTTTTTTGTGACTTGCTTGAAACTGTTCCTTGTCTTTCTTCAGCGCGTTTCTATTCCTTAGAACTTATTTGTAAAATTTGGAATATTGTAAGAGGAAAACTATTTTAGAAAATTAAAATGAACTTTTCTAAGGCATTGTTAGTTACCTAATTCGTGTAAAGAACTTCAGGAAGACTTTTCGGTGTTCAGAGTGCCACTACCTTGTTTTTATAATGTATTCTTATAGCAATGCTTATTAAAAAATCAGCGTTCCTAAGTTTTAAAGGTTAAGTTAAAGGCTAAATTTCTTAGTGATGACCATGTTTACATAAAATACCTCAAGGAAAAGACAAGGCATTATAAATGTATGAGTAATTCATTATTGTATGTATTTTTTTACTATTTAGAAAATGTCTTATAAACCATTTGAGACTTGATATTTCAGAGAAGATTCATCTGTAGGGTTTATTTTTAAAAGTTAATTATTTATTTGAGAGAGAGAGAAGCATACAAGTTGGTGAGGGGAGCAGAGGAACAGGGAGAATCTCAAGCAGACTCCTCGCTGAGCACGGAGCCTGATGCAGGGCTTGATGTCGGGACCCACAAGAGCGTGACCTGAACCAAAAGCATGAGCCAGACGCAACCAGTTGGGCCACCCAGGCACCCTGGCTTTTGTTTAAGTAGTCATTATGGTATTTCTTTTTGTCCCAATTTTATCCAGCTCTAACTGACATGTAACATTGCCTTAGTTTAAGTTGTACAACCTAACAGTTTGGTACATGTGTATATTGTGAAATAATCACCACAGTGAGTTTAGTTAATATCCATCACTTCACATATTTGCACATTTTTTTTCTTGTGTCCAGAACTTTTAAGAGCTACTTTCTTAGCAACTTTCAAATCTACACAGTACCTGTAACTACAGCCACCATGCTGCACCTTCCATCCCCCAGACTCATTTACCTTATAACGGGAAGTCTGTAAGTTTTGACCCCCTTCCCTCATTTCCCCCACCCCCTGCCCTTGCCTCTGGCAAACACCACTATTCTCTGTTTCCATTTCTTTTTTTTTTCCTCAGTTCCACATGTAAATGAGATCGTGCAGTATTTGTCGTTCTCTGTCTGACTTATTTCACCTGAAGCTTTTTCAGAGTTCTATTACTTCGCAATAATAATTGATGAGCAATCATCTCTACGGGCCGTTCTTTACAAGAGCAGTGACCCACCCGGAGACCATATGCTGATTTATAGCTCTGGTACTTGAGACTGGCTGCTCTAGAAAGCAGTGCGATAACTGAACTGGCTTCTCGTTTGGCCTCCACTGCAACTTCTCGGGCTGCCACCTGCAAGGAAAAACCAACTCATTTCAGTATAAGAGAAGCCGTAGATTTAGGAAGGTGAAACAATGCGTCCGCAATGGCTTTCTGAAGAGACTATACTTTTTTTTTTTTTAAGATTTTTTATTTTTTTTATTTTTTATTTTTTTTTTTAATTTTATTTTATTATATTGTGTTAATCACCATACAGTACATCCCCAGATTCCGATGTAAAGTTTGATGCTTCATTAGTTGCGTATAACACCCAGTGCACCATGCAATACGTGCCCTCCTTACTACCCATCACCAGTCTATCCCATTCCCCCACCCCCTCCCCTCTGAAGTCTTCAGTTTGTTTCTCATAGTCCATAGTCTCTCATGTTTCATTCCCCCTTCTGATTACCCCCCTTTTCTTTATCCCTTTCTTCCCCTACCGATCCTCCTAGTTCTTATGTTCCATAGATGAGAGAAATCATATGATAATTGTCTTTCTCTGCTTGACTTATTTCACTTAGCATTATCTCCTCCAGTGCCGTCCATGTTGCAGCAAATGTTGAGAATTCGTTCTTTCTGATAGCTGAGTAATATTCCATTGTATATATGGACCACAGCTTCTTAATCCAGTCATCTGTTGAAGGGCATCTCGGCTCCTTCCATGATTTGGCTATTGTGGACAATGCAGCTATGAACATTGGGGTGCATATGGCCCTTCTCTTGAAGAGACTATACTTTTGACGAGAAATATTTAAAAATTTGAACCCATTACCTCAAGTCTAGTTAAGAGTACTGACCATGATATATCACAGTTGCCCATTTGGTATCCTAGATTACAGACCCTTTAGATTGTTCCACCTAGAACCTTGTCTTTGGAGGCTCATAATGATATCAGAAAGGTCTCTCAAATTTGTTTGTCTGTTTCGTGGATTAAAAAGCTTCTACTTTTATACTAAGAATATTAAAAGATTAGTTAGTTATCTTTTCTACTCATTTGACTAGAGGTTGGATCAGATTCTACCCGTCTGATGATAGAAACGACCAGGCTCGGGATTAGAATCCTTGCAGATGCTCCCTAAATTTCCCCAGAAAAATGATCTGCTTCATCTCACCATCGACAGTTCCGTGTGAGCACTTTAGGCTGTAAGCACTTTACGTGCACTGATCCATTTAATCTTCACACCACCTTCTAAGTAGGTGTAACTATCATCCTCACACACATGGAGGAACAGCAAAGAAGTAATGGCAGAAGCTCGGTGGTTCAGCATCGGCATCTCAGGCGAAAAGAAATAAGGGAAAAGAGCCAGCTGTATAAGCCATGCTGTGGGAAGGCATGGCAAAGGCACACCATGTTAAGAACGGTGGGCAAAAGGGAAAGCGTGCTAACCAGGAGAAAACCTTGACTAATGTGAGAGGAATTGGCATACTTAGTAGTAAAGTTGACTTTTAACTCAGAGAAACCTGGGTATAAATTTCAGTTTTACTCTTCATCAGTTACATGACTTTGAACAAAGCCTTAACCCTCCGTTTACTCGTATGCAAATCAGAGAATAAAATTATGGTAGTTGTGAGACAAATGAAATCAACTAATTAAATAATGTACATAAGTTGCTTAGCAAGGCTTTTTTTTTTAAGATTTATTTATTTAAGAAAGAGAGAGTGCGAAGGGGGGGAGGGGCAGAGGGAGAGGGCAAGAAGCTCCAGTAGGCTCCCAGCTGAGCACAGAGCCCAAGCGGGGACTCGATTTCACAACTCTGAGATCATGACCTGAGCGGAAACCAAGAGTCAGATGTTCAACACACTGAGCTACCCAGACACCCCAATTTTTTTGATGGGCTTCTCCATACATTGTTCTTTATTTTTAGCTTTTTGATGTCATATTTTCTTTACAACTTCTTTAATATGGGTTCCTGATTTCCAGTAACATTCACCATTGTCAGATTCAAATTCCAACATCACTAGTTTTTTGTTTCGTTTTGTTTTTTAAAGATTTTATTTATTTATTTGACAGAGACAGCCAGCGAGAGAGGGAACACAAGCAGGGGGAGTGGGAGAGGAAGAAGCAGGCTCCCAGCAGAAGAGCCTGATGTGGGGCTCGATCCCAGAACACTGGGATCACGCCCTGAGCCGAAGGCAGACGCTTAACGACTGTGCCACCCAGGCGCCCCCCTACATCATTAGTTTTGGCATGACAATTCCTGGCTCAACATTTCTAAAATGACTAAAATTTAATGCCAAAAGTGACACTCTGGTATTTCACCCTTTCCACATTTTATCATCATAAACTGGAAGAAAACACTCCAAATGGGGTTAATAAGTCTATTTAGAGAAGCATTAACTCCACCAGTTATTAACTGGGACTTTGAGCAAGTCTCTTTCTCTCCATTTTCCTCTTAGTAAAATGTGACAATCATTCTTGATCAACGCCACAGGTGTGATATAATGTTCAAATTAGAAAACTCATTGGAAGATTCTTTGAAATCTGAAAGGAAGTATACGTATATAAGATAGGAGGAGAAAAAGAGGAAAATTTGAAATCCAGTTCATACCTAGCTCAAATCCTAGCTCTGGCCCTTATCAGCCTGTGGCAATTAGGAGTCATTTAACCCTTTGATCCTCAGTATTTATAGCTAAACTTGGGAAGAATAATAGCTAACTTCAAAGGACTAAATCTTACTGCCAAATATTTATTTTTTAATTTTGACAGAAGTATATCCTACCTATAAATCAAGTTGTCCCTAGGACTTGGATGTTGTCTTGTGGCACCCTCTTACCCTCCAGCATGACCAGCACGAACCAACATATAATAAACGAAGAACAAAAACAGAAACAAAGAAAACAAAATAAAACCAGGTAGAGTACTGATCACTATTCACCAAAATTTTGTCACTATCTACCCTGATTCTAATAGGGTCCTGATGCTGAAGGAAGGAAATTCATTGGAGTCTTAAAATCAAAGCGAAGGGGAGATACTTTGGTAGTCCATGACGATTGAATTATGTAGCACAATTATGAAAAATGAAAATTTGTTTAGCATGACACGATTTCACTGCATTACAATTGTGTAGAGAATGGATGACAGCAAGGCCTAGGCAGCTGTCATAAGCTGGGATGAAACGCGTGGGCTGCCAGCAGCGAGGGCAAGCATCAAACACTGGCTAGGCCGTGGACTTCAGAGAAATAAGAAGAGCTGACAAGCCAGCCTGGTTTGAAGCAGGAAGACATTAGTTCACCATTTTAAACCAAAGCATCCGAAATGATGCTGACTGTAAAAGACACGAATGTAAAAGGGTCACGAATGATGATGATAATCACAGTAATTTGACAGATTGAAGAGTAACGGCTTACGATTGCAGAGCAGAGAAACATCGTAGGGTAAACTGTGGGACAATGTTAAGTTATATAACTATGTTCACATTCATGCATCTATTGCAATTACTGGGAAGAGATTTATCTCAACTATTGAGCAAACTAAATTACAAAGCAAATTAACCATTAAATATAATTTCATAGGGATACTTTAACTTCATGCATCTTAGAAATTTTGCAATAGGAATCAAGTGTCAGATAATATGTCTTTATTAAGACTGTAAGGTTTGGTGGTGCCATAACTTACGTAAGTCCAACGCTCAGTGAACACGCAGTGAGTGTGGAAGAGAGATGCTTGCAGTGACTGTTCCCACTGCTCATTCTTCAAAAAACATACACAGAAATAACTGATTCATGAACCCTCTGCTTGTCATGTTTTTTGTAAGCCTAATGCCACGAATCTGTGTCCTCAGATCCTTCTATGTATCTTCTAAGATTAAAGAAAAAATGTTACTTTGAGAGATCAAAGCTATAGATGAGATTAAATGGTCTTATCAACATTGAGTATAACTTCTCTTTCCCCCTTTTGAGCCCCGCTCTGTTCCCTCAGGACAGTGCACACACCTTGGCCCTTTTTGGCTCTGACAGAGGACTCTGCCAGTGGTGAGGACTTTGTTCCTTTGCCTCCCTCCATGTGAGACTGCCCCCAGCTGTTCACTCTCTCAGTCGCTGTTGCAATGGTCAACCATCCCATCAGGGACCTCACAGTCACATCACATCCTCTTAGAACTAAGAAAACACTCAGCACACTGACGCAAAGTCATTCCTTTTATTTATTTATTTATTTTTTAAAGATTTTATTTACTTATTTGACAGAGACAGCCAGCGAGAGAGAGAACACAAGCAGGGGGAGTGGGAGAGGAAGAAGCAGGCTCACAGTGGAGGAGCCTGATGTGGGGCTCGATCCCAGAACGCCGGGATCACGCCCTGAGCCGAAGGCAGAACGCTTAACGACTGAGCCACCCAGGTGCCCCAAAGTCATTCCTTTTAAACCCTTACTTTGAGAAGAGTAGAATATTTCCTCAAATCTCAACAGTATTGAATTGTCAAAAATACTCAAGAAGTCTCAATTTTGAAAAAGGTCACAATCCTCTAGGTATGTATAAATATGTCTCTGTATGTGATAGCAAAGAGTGGTACTCATAAGGTACCATACCTAAATTGTTAGGGTTACTGCTTTTATTTCCTTTTTAAACTTGATCTTGTTTGTGTACTGATTTTTATAATGATTTTAATTTTTAATATTCGTCCCATTTACCACAAACTCAGCAAAACATGCTGGTTCTGGATCACCTTACATACTTTTCACCGGGGATGACCCCAAATTTTGTGAAGAAGTATAATCCTGAAAACAAATGAACTAGTTTCAAAACAAGTGGCGTATGATAGAACAAAGTTGATGATAACTCAGGGCAATCACTTTCAAAACCAGGGATATTAACTAAGTCTAACCTAAATAGTGTAAGAACTACTAAAAAGTATTAGTAACGTGCCTAAAATTTTCTTTAAAAGTCACTAAACCTATTAGTTTGCTACTCTTGAAAATGCAAATGCAGTCCCTCTTCAAGGTTCAGGAACTTACTGAGTATAGTGAATGTCCAGGAGACTGCACGTGGAACACACTCTAATACAAACAGAAATTTTAGGGTACCTGGGACGCTCAGTCGGTTAAGCGTCTGCCTTTGGCTCAGGTCATGATCTCAGGGTCCTAGGGCTGAGCCTGGCATCAGCATCCCTGTTCAGCGGGGAGCCTGCTTCTCCCTCTCTCAGCTCGTGCTCTCTCTCTGTCTCTCTTAAATAAATAAATACAATCCTTTTTTAAAAAGAAATTTTTTGGAAATACTGAATTTATTCTCTGAAAACAGAGCTATGCCAATTTTGGAAAAGGGAGTGTTTAGTAACCAACGCTCACAAGTTTCTTGAAGACAAAATCATCTTATTTCCCAGTGCCTGACACACAGTGCTGGACAAATTAAAAACTATACATTACCAAGACTCACTTACAGGCTAATTTATAGGGAATAGTCATGCTTTTAATTTGTAAATATCTATTTATAAGTGCATTAAATGCAGAGTGGCCAGGGATTGTGCCTTAATTTGGACAGAAAGCTGCCTATAAATTGTAGATAATTGACTTTGCCACTTTAAAATCTGTTGAGCATTTCTTGGACTCATTCTGTTCTTGATCTGAAGTTGTATAAATTAAGAAGATTTCAAATGCAAATGTACTTATTTTCTATCTTTTAATACTGACAGCCCAAACCGTCCTCTATCAGAGAACACTACTATATACTCACTGTCTAAAAACTTAAGAGAAAAAAAATCTGATTTGGATTCACTCTCCAGATCCATGTACCACCGTGTGCAGAGTCTGCTATCATCAGCTTTTTGCACGGATTAGCAGAAATACTTTTAAGACATTAACGGTTTTCTATTGTATAGCAGATGATTGACAATTCAAGTTTCTTTTTTTTAAAGACTTATTTATTATTTATTTATTTATTTTAGGGAGGGGGAGAGAGTGAGACAGAGAGAGAGAGAGAGAGAGCACGTGCACGGGGCTAGGGGCACAGGGAGGGGGAGAGAGGGAATCTCAAGCAGACTCCACGCCCAGCACAGAGCCCGAAGCGGGGCTCCATCTCACACCCCTGAAATCATGATCTGAGCCAAAACCAAGAGTCGGTCGCTCAACCCACCGACGGAGCCACCCAGGCTTTGCGGCTCAGGTTTCTTGATGACAGTTCTGCCAAAGCAAAAGAGGGAAGCCTCTTTTTTTCCATTTCCTTTTCTATCCAAAGCCATTTCCCAAATGTATCAGTTTCCCATGAAGAGTCCCTCTCATCATCTGACTTTCTGACTAGAATTACCCCGGATTTAATACACGATAACTTTCTTTCCTTTAAACTCACAGCTGTAAAGGAATTAACCCATTTCTGGGGTAGGTTATGCTGCCCTCATTGTCTTATTCATATTGCTTTTCTAAAGAGCTAGTTCCCTACATGTATTACTTTAGACTTCAATGTCCAGTATCAGTAACTCTGTTTCTGGCAGCTTTCTGGCTTTAGACTGTGTGTTCAGAGTAAGAAAAGGATGATCTGAGTGAGCGGACTTCTCTAGCAAATGGAATCTTATTTTGATCAACGTCTGTACCATACACAATATGGTTTCAATTTGAAATAGGGAACTCAGTGACATTGCCAAAGAACTTAGTACATCATTGGTTATTTTATTTGGGCTAAAATGGTACACAGATTAAGATCCTAACTTTCTGCCAGAATACCATGGTGACTATGCTTTATAGTTTGCAACCTGATTTGGGAGTTTGGTAAATTGATTCATAAACTAATAACATTGGAAGCATTGAGATGGGCCACCTGGAAATTATCTGCCTTTATGCAGTGCATTTTTAAGCATTCCGTGGGTCTTTTTATTTTAATTATTTATCTTAGTTATGGAGACTCTTTCACAAATGTTTTCAGTATATCTACCTTGAATATATCACACATTACATGAGGATTTGAAGAGTCCGTCATTCACTCAGCATATTCCATTAGTAAGTGCAAAGAGTCCTTAGGTTACTTATTTGATGTCACATTTGTCAGAACTGCCTACATGAATCCTAATTATGAGTCTGACATATGCACACTGTAGAGTACATAAAAAGACTTCCTCCCAGAGTTTTTATGGTAAATGCCAAAAGTATGTCTTTAAATCTTAATCCTACTTCACCACACTTCACTTGGATTTAAAAAAGGTTTATTAGCATTGCAAAGATGGAGCTTAACTGCACTTAATATAGACTCAGTAAGAGACATTTGGACAAGCCTTAGTTACCTTGAATTCAGACATAGATTTATCATTGTGTCTTAGAGATATTTTGTTCACCATCACTCATTCCGCCAATATAAATGTCATTCTGTTTGAAAAATTTTTCTTGCAAATGATCCGCTTCAGAAAAATAGAAGTTGGTTTTTAAATTAAAAATTTCTGCAACTTTCTAATCAGTAGATATCTGATACTTTGGCCATGTTAATATCTCAGCAATGAGGAAAAAGACTGCCTTATTTCCATACATCTTAACATGCTTCCTGTGAATGTGCCTACAGGTTTGGATCGGTCATCCAGGATAGCATGAATCAGTCAGTGTTAGCATAGACATTTATCTCCATTATACACATCTCTCCTTTTGTCTTCTGGATCTTAGACACCAGTTCAGAGTGAGTGCATAGCCTCATTCTCAGGATTTCCCTTGCATCCTTAGAGATGCTTTTATTTCACCAGGTAATACACATACGTGAAGATTTGCATCCACAATAATTCTTTCTGGGCCTGTTCTGAGTTATTATTCTTACTTTTTACCATTCATCCCTAAGATTCTTGTGGTGCAGTCTTTGCTGATGTGTGGACAAAGATTTGGCCTTTCACTCCCTGGTTGGTCCTCTAACATAGAATGTTCCTCTACTCTGGGCATCCTCATGCCACTGCCCAGCCTACGGCAGCATTATCCATGAGCGTCCATGGCTTGCTCGTCTGCCTCATTCAGCTTCCTGCTCAAATGTCACCTTTCCAGAAAGGTATTCCTTGACCAACCCATCTAAAATAGCATACACATACAGAAGGGAGGGGGGTAAGGGGTGGGGTAACAGGCTGATGGGTATTAAGGAGGGCACATGTTGTGATGAGCACTGGGTATTATACTCAGTGAATGAATCCTTGAGCACTACATCAAAAACTAATGATGTACTATATGTTGGCTAACTGAACATAATAAAAAAAAATCAACTGAGTAAATTAAAAAAGTAAAATAAAATAAAATAGCCTACACATTCCCAAATCAATATCTAGTCCTTCCCCTGCTTTAGTTGGCTTTCTAGCACTTGCTTCCACTCGATATCACACTGCATAATTAGTACTGCATTTCTGTATTGATTGTCTCTTTCCTTTACTACTATGTAAGTTCCATCAAGGGAGGTGCTTTGTCTGTTTTCTTCACTATTTTATCCCATGATTTAGAAGAGGGCCTGGCATGTAAAGTCACTAATTATTGTTTGTGATTACATGGATTTACCCAGGACACTGACCTTTATATCTCAGTTTATTTCTCTGTTGAAGGAGAATATTGTACTTCATGGTCTTTAGTCCAGAATATATTTATTTGCAACGATTGTCAGAGATACATAAATGATGCTAGGATTGGATTATTGGTATTCATTGTTCACACCAACATTTATTAGAACTTAGTGCCTTTTCCCTCATTAACAATAAATGAAAATGTTGAATTCATTATAACGTTGGCTTATAACTTTTGGGCTGATATACTGTTAAAACTATTGGCTTGGCTCAGTATAGTAGCGATATACATTATTAACGTTGTGACATTTCACTCAAAATGTCTTTAAGGAATATTTACTAGATTAATTATAGACTTTAATATTTTATTTCACACTGAAAGCTCTAATAAATGTATGCTAAAATATATTTCATCGCTTGTCTTATTTTTCCTAGGGAAAGGCAAATTTAGTCCTTTTAAAATTAAATATATGGACTAAATATTAAATTTTAAAATTAAATATATGACATAAAATAAACTAGGAAAAAAGTGCATTGCTGGTTATCAATTCAAAATTTTAAAGCCATTTTCACCTTTTATAGATTAATTTTACCATAATGTTGAATCCAAGTAAATAAAAATGGATTTTCATTAAAATAGTGATTTGTTCTTAGATGGAATGTTGGTAAACATTGTGATAGCAGCATGGAAGAGAGAAGTTGTCTCCATCTCTCATTTTGATCTTCATTTCCTTACAATGATTTTAGTGTATCTGAATAAACTATTGACCATATCAGCCAATTCACAAATTTCCAGAAACAACCTCGAAGACAACAGCAACAGCAAGAACTAAGTGATCAGAAACGGATGCATCTCGTGTGGGCGTGGTCACACGCCGCTGCTGACAACGTGCTCACGGAGGCATCTTCACTGTGCACCTGAAAGAAAGCCCCAGAGTGACTGTATTCCAGGCAATCCAATAAACCCTAGCAGGGGCTGAATTAAAATTCTGAGCTCATGATTTTAAATGTGAACATGCAGGTCACTACTCACCATTAATTTTGGAGAGTATTACCTTGTCAATTTGCCTATAATCCCTCCCCCACTTCCACCATAGTGCATACTCTGTCACTTCTCTGTTTCAGTAAATTAAATGTTAACCTCCATTTGAAGTGAGACTTGCATTCCACACATTTCTGATTTGTTTTGCTACAAGTATTGTTCTTATTTCAATGGAAAAGATTTCCAAGAAGAACCAAAGACTAGAAATTTCCCTATAAAACTCCTATCGTATTCCTAAACTGGGATTGATTAATCAAGGGGATAATAATTCTCTATCTTACAAAGAATTCTTAGAGAATTAGAATACAGAATCTTGGCATCAGGTTTGGCCCTCTTAACCCTTAGCTATAATCATGGTTATCATTTTTACTTTTAGTTCTGTTCTCAATTACAGAATTTATATCCTCGAAGACATCTTGAGCTGTTTCAGAGATTTTGAGAAAAAAAAAGTATTCTGTTTTGAGTTATGCAAAGCAATCAGCATGTTCCCATATTTGGCACATAAATTCATAATACAAAAATTCATAGGGAAATACTAAAACATGTTGGCTCATCACAGGTGACAAAAAAAAAAAAAAAGAAAATTAGATTTGTGTTACACTCAGTCTCCAAACAGCACTGTAGGAATGTTACAATTTAGATTAAACCCACATTTTATTTCCTATTCTGAAACAAACAAACAAAAATCTCATCATTATTAAATGACAAAATAATTCTGGCATGAATCTCAATCTGTTGGTATTAATTTAAAAATACTATATTTACTAAAAACATTTACATATTTTATGTACTCAAACTTCTCCATATTGTTAAACTCCCTATTCATTATGGCACAGTCAATATTAGAGGATAACATTCTGAATAAATATTAGTTACGGGGCAGATATTTAATTACAAAAAGTTCTGAGACTGTGAGGTAATTTGCAGAAATTGTATTATTTCAGATGTGACTTTTCATACACAAATGAATCTTGTTCCGGACTAGTCTCTTCTGAATTGTCTCACTGTTGGGTGACTACTGGAAAATAGAGGTTTGTCTTGGCTAGGATAGCATGTAAAATGTGTTTAGAATTTATGCAGCAGACTGATCAATAAATTAAAGACAGGTATGTGTAGCAGAGACTTCACTGTCATTCTTCTTACCCACCATCCGACTTAGAACATTTTGGTCTGGGTCCTTGGAGAAAACGAGACCCAGACATTTTTCCATAATTAGGTTTAATTCATTGCTGTTCCTATAACTATAAGCCTGGTCTAAAGCTGGCCTTCAGTGAACATACTCTGCTGGGAACTTCCAAACATTTATTGCCTGAAGGCTTAAACCAGGTTCATAACAAAGTTAATCCCCAAAGATGCAATCTTGTCTAGACTCATCACACCCTAGGGAATTTCAAGAACTCTGACAGGTAGGAATGTACGAAAGTGACCTTAAAATATCTGTTCTGGCAATTATCCACACTTAGGTTTTTTAGAAGAAAATGATGTCGCCCATTCACAGTTCACCTTGCCTATTGACAAGTAGAGATTATTCAAGTTGGGCATAAGAGAGTATAGAAAGGAGAAAATTTCACACCACATGATGAATGCAAAGTGTTTTAAATAAATATTTTAATTCTATTGTTGGCATTTACAAGTAGAAAGCATACAGTATGTTACAAATATCAAAATGTGAAAAATATGAACGTTACATAAGTAACAAATGTAAAAAAAGTATTTTCTTACCTTCCCTGAAAGTAAGAAAACTTTTCAGCATAGGAAAATATCAGTATCAAAAACACAGCTTAGGTGTAAAAAAAAGCTTTTACACTGTATTAAAAAATGATCTATCAAATGGCAGAAAGAAAGAAGAGTTGAAATTTGACTTTATATAAATTATAAAAATTGGGTACTTGGGATAGATCTTAAATGGTTGAAAAGTAAGTCCAATCATAGGCTTTCTTTAGGTCAATTCTTTAAAATTTTAGAAGCATAGAACATTTTTCAATAAATAACTTCCAAAAGTGTCTCTGAGAAGTGCTGCTGAGAACATCATTCCACAGTAGGAAGGGAGCAGTGTTCTAAGGATAATACGCAGTCATTTTGTTCCTAGTGGAAGCCTGCTGAAGGTCAGAAGATCGGAACGTTTACAAAAAAGAAAAAAGAAAAAGAAAAACGATTCAGAAGTTTTAACACAATTTTGTAGGAAAGTTCTAAAGTGCTGAACAAAATGACTTAACTTTAGTACCCACTGTCATGTAAAACTTAACTCAAATATCAGACATTTCTGAGCAACATGAAATATGGAATCTATAATTCTGAAAAGTGTTAATACTTAGTCTTTCGTTCAAGAATAGGAGGGTTCTTTCTACACTTCACAAGGATTGCTTAAACCTCAAGGATCTTGCAATGCAAAACATAACAATGATAATACAATGGAAATGATACACATACCCCACTGTGAAAGCACAAATTCATTTCTGCAATGGCAAGGGCATTAATTTTAAAAAATCACAAATCAAACATCGGTAAATAAGAAAAAATTTTCCAAACACTGCATGCCACATAACTAATTACAAAATACGATGCATGCAGGAAAATAAATTCAACCAAGCATATTTAAATTAAAGACTTGCGTTGAGTCTGTTTCAGCAGCATTGTGGTTATTATTTTTTAAAGTTTCCCTCCAACACCGGTCCATACTGGCCTGTTTTGCAAATGGAACCCACCTAAGTCGGCAATCTTACAACGGTTCGAGTGTCCCTTGCTTTTTGATTTTTATGATGCCAGTACATAAAGTTCACACATACTGCTCTGCTTCCCCATCTTTTGGGACCGGCTTCGTTGTTCCATTCTTGCTTTCTTCATTTGCTGCTGCTTTTTCTGGGAGAGATGCCAAATCTTTAAAAACATCTACATAATGGCCAAAGCCAGGGCCCCAGTTCAAAAGGTTGTCCCAGTTGAAATTCCCTGCTTGCTGCCCGAGCTTCAAGGGCAGTGTGTTGTCAGCAACCCCTGGTGCTGCCGCCTGTGTGCCCACAGGTCCTCCCTCAGCCCTGCGGCCATGGTATCTTCTAGGCTTCAGTCTGGCTCCATAATTATCTTCGTCATCTGCATCAGATTCATTGACTTGAGATAATTTGGGCATCCTGGAAGTATACACCATTGGCTTTTCCCTGTCATATTCCATCTCTGAGCAAGTGAAAGACTCATGTGAGTCACTATCAGAAGAAGATTCTGGAGCTGGGATGCCGTCCGCTGGGTTCCTCGTTCTGGACAATGGCCTTCTGCAGTCCTCTTCTGAAGAAGACCTTCCATGATCTGCACTGCAGATACTTGGGTTTCTGGGGCGAGGGGTGTTGAGCCTCTCCACCTCTTCAATTGACAGTCCTACCGGAGGAGAAGTTTCCAGCGCAATCTGCCCAATTGGCTGCTTTAAGCGACTTCCTGGTCTAGAACCATGAGAGGCCATGGCCTGAGGACTCTTACTTCTCCTTCCCAGCCTCGTGGCGTAGTTGAACATGCCAGGTTGGCAGGCATCGCCGTGCATTTCCAAAGTATTTCCATCTCTTACAGGCAGATGCAATTCCCTGGCCGGGCTGTTCCTGTAGAAAGTAGAGGACTTCGAGAACGGGGCTGGGCTGTGGCGAGACAGGGGGTTGGGAGTTGGGCAAGCGGAGTGGCTCAGGGAGCTGGTTCTCAGGCCCTGACTGTACGAAGGCTGGTACGTCAAACTGCTCGCTCCCAAGGGCATGGGCGATTGCCTGGCAAAGCCTAGGGGACTGTGCCTCTGGATAGAAAATTTAGGCGTGTGGCTGCGGAACTGCTTGTAGTGTTGGATGATGTCTGCGTCCGAAGGGGCGATGCTGCTGGCGTTGTCGATGTCGTAATGCTCTATCTCTTGCTCTGGAGAAGCCAAGGGGGCGCTGGGGATGGTTTCTGAGCTGTGGGGAATGTCAGTCTCATCGTAGATGAGGTAGGGGTTTTCCCGCTCAATGATGTCCGGCTTCGGGTTCCCCTCAGGCTGCTTCCTCACAGTCATATCATCCCCGTACGGGGGGATATTGTCTGGGTCATCAAAAGCAACGTTCTCACTTCCCTTCTTCTTCTTCTCCTTCGGTTTCTTCTCCTCTTTGGGGTTTCTGGTCCTCTTCCCCCTGCACTGGTTACACAGAATCAGGCTGAGGACCAGGAGAGCCAGGACCGTCGCGCAGCTGCCCACGATCGCAGGCACGGCCCACAGGGGCAGGGAGATCTCTTCGGGACCCTGACTCAGAACACAGACATGCCCTCCAGGACTTCCGGCTTTGCACACTCTCCCCTGAGGACAGAGCACACCGAGGCAGGCCACCACCGTCTCACAGGTCCTCCCCGTGTGGGACTCCGGGCAGCTGCAGGTGAAGCCGGAGTGCAGGCCTGGCTCGCAGCTGCCCCCGTTCTGGCACGGGTGGGAGGCACAGTCTCCAGGAGGAACGCACTTGTAGGCATACCACTGATTGATGCACAGTAAGTCGCCCCAGCAGGGGTTGCTGGCACAAATATTCGGGCCACGACAGCCGATCTTCACGGAGGGATCTGTCTTAGAGATGGAGGCCAAGCTATGCTTCCCACTGAAAGGAAGACTTTCGCCACCGTACAGCATAGAAGCAATGCAGCCGTCAAAACCTGCAGGGGCGGAAGGAGCAGTGAGGCATTTTAGAGGAAATCAAGACTTAAAACCCTGCGCTAGGGGACTCTGGTAAAAAGAAGCCTCACCATCCCGTCATGAGAGCTTAGAAACCCCAGTCTCAGAGCCATCGCCCAGTTCGAGGAAGGTAACTCTGCGCATCTTACAACATAACTTAAGATGTGTAAGATTTCCATGACAAAAGTATGGAAAGAATTGCTCAGATATTGCTTTTTCTGAAGATTTATGAATGACTCAGCCTGGATCTTCTTTTTCTCCATCTTTTTATTTATTAATTATCTATTTGTCTTATTTTCATAGTCTACACACCAAGAATTGCATATATAGAAATAAAGGGTATTAAAAATACTTATAAAGAACAACAACAACAAAAAAGAACAACAACAATAAATCGGCTAATAGCTTTAATCATTAGATCATGCATTCTCCATGGAGGCGATACAGCTCCCAAGGAGCTGAGCATGGGCTCCTGGAGAGCGGAAGAAAAAGCCATTACAATAGCTTTGCAGTCCTCTAGAGGGCAGATATCGAGAGCAACTATGGCATGAACACTTCATGAGATGGGAATGGCAGAAGTTAGAAAAAAAAGCATCTAAAGTGGCTCCTTAGAGGCTAATAATTATTTTCTTAAAAGTTGAGAAGCTCTTTGTTGGACTTCAGTGTGCTAATATTGCTAATGCTCCTGTCCAAAATAGAGCCCAAGAGTTCATTTTGACGCTAACAAAAGAGTATGATTTACATGGGTTTGTTTCTTACAACATCCAAATGAATTATTAACCATATTCTAAAATAAACTAAGTATACAAGAACAACTTATGACCTGGACTTCTACTTTTGCACCTTAAGTCTATTACTCTCCCCTGCATTTTTCAATTTTCCGGGTATCCCTCCACTGTAGTGATATTTCCATCCCTGATACACTCTTTTTCCATGAGCTTCTGTAACATCTGCTTTTGTTCCTACTCTCCAGACCTTCTTTCTGTGACTTTGTCTCTTCTAGGTTTCATTTTCCTCTAAACAACCACTGACTCCTGGAGTTGCTTAAGCTAAGGTTCTAGGCTTTCTTCCTACTCCACACCCTCCTGTTAGGTTATCACATCCACGCTCAGTACTGCAGCTACTGCTTGACTCGGCTAACTCCTAGTATGTATTTCCAGCTGCTGTCCACTCCCGGTTATAGTCCACCTATCCAAAAGTCTTTTGCTAAGGTGTTCCAAACCCCAAAGGTCCCAAACCACCATCTTGATATTGCCCATAGACACGATTCTTTCGGCACCGCTCTACAGTTTCCTCTTTCGGTGGCATTGCCCTTCTTCTAGTTGATAAGTCAGAAACCTTCCTGAATTTCAGCAAAACCATCGACAGTTTGATTTATTTTAATTACTAAAGTATTTCTTGCCCATCCACTTCTTACTAACTCCTCTGCCACCACATAGCTCAAACTCACACAATACCTAGCCTAGATCGCAGCAATATCACCTCAGCTAATTTATGCACGTGCACTGCTACCCTCCTCCAATGCATTCGCCATGTCGTAACCTGAAGGATGTTTAATATCACTGCCTATCTAATCTTGACACTCCTGAGAGAAATTTTTTTAGTGACTTCCCATTGCCCTTAGAGTAAGACCAAAAATGCGACATGGTCTAGAAGGCCCTGCTTCTTTCTCCAACTTCCTCCTTGACCTGTGATATCAGTCCCCAATACGCCAATAGGCCAGGTTCTGTGATCTTGACTTAATCTACTTTTTGTTAAGGCTTCTATCAATATAAATTAAGCTTTCATACTCTCCCACCTTCATTTTTATAGTTCAGATTAAAGTACCAATGTCTCCCAGGGAAGTTTCCCTTTCTCCTTTTTTGGAAATCTCGTAGAATTCCATATTCCTTCTTCACATCATTTACCATATTCTAAAATAATATATTTACTTGTATACTGATTTCATTGATGTTTGTCTTCCTTACTTGGCCATGTGTCATATGAGGAGAGTAGCTATTTATTTAGTTCACCATTGTACTCCTAGTGCCAAGTACGGGGCTCAGTAAATATCTGTCATGTGAGTGAGCAAATGAATGAGTAAGTAAATTAATGAATAAACAAATGTTCGGTGGACAAGGAAAGTGCCGTTGGCTGGATTATGAACTTAGTAGAACAAGTGCATATGGCTAAAGTAAATGACGGCCAATAATTTATTAAAGGCTTTCTAAAGATAGCTGTGATAGTCTTAGAATATGCATAATGGATATTATCAGAAGTCCAGCTACTTTCATAGGAACAATTTTACCTCTCCTTTGCTCAACACTGGGATTTACCTGTTTGAGAATCTCGATGAGCTTGATTAGGTGGAATTCCTCCAAGAGATATAGTGAGCACATCGAGGCCACCAAAATCCTGGGTAGGGTGGATGATATCTCTGTTATATATTCTGTCGATGGACAGTACGGTGGCTGTTCCATTTTTTCCAATTAGAAAAGTATGCCAGTGGCCATCTGCAACATACACTTCAGGAATATTTCTCTCCACTTTCCCAGCGATTCCTGCATCTGATGTAAAATGGACTTTGCCATTTTTAATCTGTAAAATGTATTAAAAATAATGTACAATTAAACTATGATGTGCTTGAATAAAAATAGTATAAAAATGAAATGACACCTTAAAATATTGATTGATTTAAAGCCAAGAAACGAGCTGAAGAGTCTGGCTGTATCAGAGTATACTTACCCATAGTGCTCCTACAAAGTTAGGTAACATACACCTTCACATTCGATTGTTTCAATCGTTTTCAAGGTGCTATTCTATTCATACCTAATTTTTCAAGATGCATAAAATTATTTTCCAGAACCCATCTGAGATAATAATGGAGTGAAAACCCATTTTAAGTAAAGTACACCTTTATGTAATTACTTATAATTTAATCACAATGGCAAGTGTAAAAAAAAATCTGTCGGTTTAGTAAATGGTCCAGAGTGATCAAAAAAGGTTAAAACTACTTGCAAAAAGAAACATCAATGCTTAGGTAAAAATGAAGCATAGTTGGGAAAAGAGACAAAAAGAAATTCTTTGATCTGTCATCTCTAACGCACTGGAATTTTAGAAGAAAGCATGCCTATTGTTTATATCATTTATTGAGATGAAAACTATGATGAATAACGAGTGAGTTCTTAATAATGAGGTGTCTGGGCAAGTCTTCACTTTGGCTGCTTTTTACAATTTATCTAAGGGATATTTGGTTTCTTTGACTTTGCCCAGTGGAACATCGGGTAACGGGACGCTCCTACTCCAGTTTCCAGCTACCAAGTTTCCAGGATTCTGAGAACTTTAGAAAATGAAATAATGTATGAGGCAAGATGAGCATTTGGTTCAGAGAGCATAATCCCATCATGCTGCCAGACAGAGCTGGTGCCTGGGCCGGGGGATGAAGTGGCACCGTGTATCAAATGACAGGGATGAAAGGAAGGATCAGTTATTTTGTCATTCGGATCAAATGCTATTTCTACATGCAACAAACACATCTGGTAGAACTAAAAATCAGTTCATTTTTGCTTTGTGGAAAGTATGCCTAACACATTTACATACGTTATTCATATTGTAATATTTTATTAAAGCGGTCTCCCTAGATAATAATATATTTCAGTACCAGACTCAGATGGGAAAAGAAAAGAAAGTTGTGGTTAAATGACAATAACACTTCATCAAACGGGCAATGTCTCATGAAACACACAGTAAAAACAGCAACCCCTCTTTGGTGAGAGCCAGAGTCCTTTTGGAAAGAAGCCTTACGAAGAGCCTTCTCCCAGCTCTGTGTTTCCCTCCTACCTGACCAAACCATGGCGTCCTTTTATTCATCAACTCTGATAAGACAGTCTTTAGAATACATCATGGAGTCCGGTGAATGAGAACACAAGTTCGCATTGTAACATTTGTAATGTTTTGCTTCTCCCCAATGATACTCTCCCTGGCTCTTACATCCTTCCTAACTCTGAAAATATCGTGCTCATTTTTATGCTAATTTTTGCTTGGTTTTATTTAACCATGGATTTATTTATTTATTTATTTATTTACTTACTTACTTACTTATTTACTTACATTTTAATCTAGAGCTCTGAGTCCCTCATCCCAACTCTGTACACTACACTGGGCCTCACTCAAAAACAAAAATAAAAAACTATATGCCAAAACAATAGAATTGATTTGGAACAAAAAAAAGTACATCATCTGACATGATCACAGAACTCCAAATATGGAGATGCACAATATGCAGTAAAAGAAGGGAGATTTGTGAAACACTTTAAATATACCATCAACACGATTATACACAAGTATGCTTCCTTCTGGTTTTCTATTTAAAATTCTCTCTGCCTAACTTCTTTTTTATCTGAATGGATTCTATTTGTTCTATGTATTCTCCTCTCTTCTCACATTGCTATTGTTACCCACTCTTGATACTCTCTCCTCAAACCATCTGAAATCCCATTTACCCAACTCTCTTTTTTATTCTCAAAAATATCATCTAGCTGCCTTTGTGTGTGAGAGAGGGAGGGAGAAGGGAGAGATGGATTGATGCAAAGAAGGAAGGAAGGAAGGAAGGAAGGAAGGAAGGAAAAGAGAAAAAGAGAAAGAAAAAGAAAAAAAGTGAGAAAGAAAGAGACTGTCAGAAAGTGAGCCAAAAGAAAGAAAGAAGAAAACCAGGGGCCTTAGTCACCGATAAGCTAAATGGAAAGTAACAGACCCTCCCTACTAGCTTCCTAGCCTGTGTAAGTAGATCGTATTCCCGTCATCCAAATAACTTGCCTGCTTACTTACAACAGCCATTCTCTTCTTGTCTATTTTATTCTCCTTATTCACTGTTTTTTTAATCTACTTACTTTACCTGCCAAGCCCCTTAATCTCTGAAAAGCTGCTTTTCAAAATATTCATACAAAAGAAATGTGCATTTTGGTCTGCATTAGTCATTATTTTTATTCATTAGCATTTACTTCTCCTTCAGGAAAAAAAAATCTCTAAGCGCTTGCTACCAATGTAAGAAAATCTGGAGAAGTTGCATGCTGCTGTCCTGTTGGAAATGCAAGATTTTATGGTGACAAAAATGGATCCTGACATTCAGCTTCTTCCTTAAGGAAAAAAAAAAAGTTCTGTCTCTGATTTCTTCAACCACATTGTATTTTGTATCTCTTGGCTTAAAGAGATAATGTACAGAAATATTTCATATGTCATTTAAATGGCACGAGGACTTGGAAGCAGCTTAACGGATAATGCGCAGACCTCAGTGTCAAAGCCTCTCAACGCATACAAAAAAGTGTTTCTCGTAGACTGTGAAGGTTTCCTTCTTTCTGTACTTCACTGCTTTCTCTGGTTCTGATACGCTGCCAGTGCAAATTATAAACCCCAAATAATATTATAATACAATGACGTATGTGCTTTGTTTTGCAGTAGCTTTATTGATTCTGAACTGGGCTCTTTGTTTCAATAATGGAGGTAAAGTTATAACCTGAAGATGTTCTTTTGTACTGGATTAGAGCAGCTTCTCAACCTCATTCCTCTTGACATTTGGACTAGACCATTCTTGGTTGTGGGCGCGTGTTGTGCCACGGAGGCTGTTTAGTGACACGCCTGACCTCTGCCCTCTAGGTGCTGGTGGCACCTGCTCCCCACTGCGACAATGAAGAATGCCTCCACATGGGAAAGGAGAAAAAAAAAGTTTGTAGCATTTTAATAAAACATTTCATCAAGAAAAAAAATTGCCTCTGGACATTGTCAAATGTCCTCTGGGCGGGAGAGGAGTAAACATCAACCCCAGCTGACAACGACCGAACTATGAGGATTGTGAGAATTTTAGAAAGATTTTTTGTACTACTTAGTAAAGATACGTGCATGCACTGTAACAACCAGAGCTGACTTAGATGAAGAGAAATTTTAAGAAAAAAGAGGCTGAAGTTTAGAGGTGAACATCTGTTTTAATTATTAGTATTTCAGGTGAATTAAACCTAGTAATTTGCTATGTATATTGTCTTTTGTCTTCATGAACTAAGCTTTTAGTAATTTTCAAAATATTAATTTATAGACTAAATGTTTTATTAAAATGCTAAATTAATTTATAGGTGAAAAATTTGGGTTTATGATCTTCAGAATTTACCAAAATTCATATAAAAATTGTGAATAGAATTATAATATCAAAATGATATCAGTAGAAATCAGTCAAGATAACTAAACTAAAGAAACTGATGATTTAAAAGATGAAGTCTTATTTGTGGGAAAGAAAGCAGATTGATAGTCTTAGAAGTTAAGAAAGCTGAGCTGAAGGAAAATGCATATCTAAGGAAATTATTCACCAGTTTAACATCTCATTTATAGTGAAAATCTTATGTAAAAGCCTAACAATAAATCAATACATTGTTCTCATGAAATGGAATGTTAAAAATAACTTTAAAAACAATTTATTTAGAAATTATTTGGAGAACTCAGCTGTGATTTAACTTAGAATAATTCCAAAGATACTTAATTTCACAGGGTTCACCTTCATCTTGTGAAATTAGTGAACTGGCTCTATGCTCCACAATAAAGCCGGATAATTTAAAAATGTTTTCCTTATTCTAGTCCCACCAATTAATATAAACATATTAGTATCTGGAATAATTTTTGGAGACTTTTTAAAAAATTTCTAAATTTCAAAGACACATTATCTTTTTGTTTTACTTTGTTTAAAAGTAGAGAAATGAAAGCAATATAAATTTTTATTTGACAAAATGATTGCAACAAATTCTTTCTATGCTGGCCTACCTAGCAGTGGTCTTTACTTGAAACTAAGACAAAAGTGTTTAGAAACCAAACCATTCAGATCTTTGTTACTCTGGCCAATGCCTGGGGAATAGTTAAGATAGATGATATTGGAATAGTGCCCAGCATTAGTCGGAACTCTAATGGGTTGTAAAGAAAAGGACAGAAATTATGGGCGAAGTGATTTAAACCATGACACAGCAGGCGGTCTAATCAAATGAAGTCACTATTAGCTTTTATCTTACCTTCACAGTAGTGTAATTGCTGCTTTCTTGGATATGGATTAAAATGCCATTCTCGCTTCTTGTTCTGAATTTTATTTCCAGACTGTTCACACCAAAAGGCTCCAACATGGCACCTCTTATGCTCTGTCTTAACAAATATTCCCGCTTCTCGTTCTGACTCATGTGGTAATCCAAGCGCCCTTTGCCTTCCAATGATAAGGCCGTGTCAGGAGTAAGAGCTGAAAGCCAATGAAGAAAGAGAAAAATGAATGCGTCCATTTGGCTTCTTAAATAGTTTTTAGAGGTGACAAAAATTATTAAAAATTTTAGAATCAATGGTCCCCAATTGTCCTCTTGAAAAAAATTATTTCCACCTGTGAATTATTGTGTAAGTTAATCTCAAATGTTTAAATCCAATTCAGAAGCATTAATCAGTTGGGAAATATTCATTAACATATTCGATATATGCTATAAAACATGAATACCTATAGAGATACCACCTGTTAAAAATATGGAGTTGAAAAATGTGTTTATAATAAGTTTTACTGTGCTTCCAAAATTCATAAATGAATATACGTTTTCATAGTTAAATGATTTATAATCTTAAGCCTCTAGCACATTACAAATTTGGGCAAAGAAGTGCACAATCAAATATTTATATTTGCAGCAACTTTATTAGTAGTAATAATCATATGATCACATAGAATTTATCTTTATATGTAATTGTCATGTATAATTATAATTTATCATAATGTGATAAAATGTTCACACTGTTGAACTTTAGAAGTTTGTTATAGCAACAGTAAATATAGTTAAAGAAAGGACATAAAGCAAATGAACTCAAAAGGGTTACAGCATTGAATAGTATACTTTATAAAGTTAAATTTTATAGTATGTGAATTATATCTCAATTTAAAAAGAGGACCTCAGGTATTTCTCAAGCCAACGACTCATTTCATATTCCAGATATAGTTGGGTTCCTACTTAATAAATACTCACTACTATAAAAAACACTAGGTGACAGCATACTTTTTAATGTTTTGATTTTATCCTAAAGATTAAACGTAATTATACCGTTCGCTAGTAAGATCTTTTCGACTACATTATATCCTTAATGTGATCATGAATTTCCATTCATTCTCATACTTTAATAGAATCAAGACTTCTTAAGAAGTGGTCAGATAACTGCGATGATTTAAGTAGTAATCACATATTTAAATAAAGTATAGTAACCGCATATTTAAAAATGAAGCAAATTTTATGAAAGAAACCCTGTTAGAGTTAGTTAGTGGGATACACAGCTTAAAATTACAGAATGCCATGTTCTAAAGATGGATTGAACACTGCTAATGTCTTATTAACAATAGTATTAGTATTTAAAAGGAAATAACTAATAAAAAGATTTAAAAAGACTCAAAACCAAATCCAATAATTGTAATTTAAAATGCAAGTAGTGGACCTTCTGGTGGTTCAGTCAGTTAAGCATCTGACTCTTTTTTTATTTATTTTTTTATTTTAGAGAATGAGAGAAAGATCTTGGGACTTGATCCTGGGACTCTAGGATCATAACCTGAGCTGAAGGCAGATGCTCAACCAACTGAACGACCCAGGCACCCAAGTCTCTGCCCCTTGATTTTGGCTCAAGTCATGATCTCAGTGTCATGAAATAGAGCCCTGAGATGAGCTCTGTGCTCAGTGGGGAGTCTGCTTGAAAGTCTCTCTCTCCCTCTGCCTCTCCATTCTGTCTCTTTCAAAATAAATGAATACAATCTTAAAAAAATAAAACAATAAAATAAAATGCAAGTATTACCCTTAATTATAATAGATTATACTGACATGGTATGGTGTTTGAACTCAGTGTTCAGTCATTTAGTATTTATACTTTTCTACCACATGCAATATATTTACTGGAGAAATATCCCCTAAGGACAGATAATATTAAGCCAAAACCTGGCATAGCCCTTGACCTTGTAAATTTTCTAACATTCCTATAAATTAGATTGATGAAATTAATAAATTCATAAAATGGAAATTAAAAATTTCGTAAATAATTCTAAAAGAATCTCACTCTTTTTCAAGTTAAAACACCAAATAAGTAGGGGCGCCTGGGTGGCACAACGGTTAAGCGTCTGCCTTCAGCTCAGGACGTGATCCCGGTGTTATGGGATCGAGCCCCATGTCAGGCTCTCCCGCTATGAGCCTGCTTCTTCCTCTCCCACTCCCCCTGCTTGTGCTCCCTCTCTCACTGGCTGTCTATCTCTGTCGAATAAATAAATAAAATCTTAAAAAAAAAACACCAAATAAGTAGAAAATGTCACTATATTTTAACCAATTACTGCCATTTAATATTTTCAGCATTTAGAATGAAAACAATTCTTTGAATACAGTTACATATTTAAGTGCATCTATTTATACTTTTCATGATTATTATAATTTCCAGTGGAAGATAAAACAGCTTGCATACATTTTTCACAGTATTTCCCAGTTAGTCCTTCTTTGCAATGACACTGCTGCCATGACCAGTAGTCCGTACACGTGCCACCATGTTGGCAGGGGCTGTGAGTACAAGCACCTTCTAGTCTAGGACATCTAAAAGGAAATCATAATAAAGACTCATAAGGCACATAATAAAGTGTGTGAGGGGATTTTGTTACAATTAGATATAAACGTTTATTCAGTCGCTTAGCTTCACGCGCTCACTTCCTTGACACTCAAGTTACAACTACATTTGCAGCATCTAATCGAACCAGCAGCTGTCCCGTAGCATGTGTTCTGCCTCATTGCTAGAGGAGAAAATTAAACAAACTGACATCTTGCACAATACATAAAAAGAGGTGACAATTTCTTCTTTGAATGAGTTCTTGCCTGAGTAGGACTCCTTCAGTTAATGTTACTAAGGGCCACATATTTATTTGCTTACACATCTCCTTCCCAGACAACTCATTCAACTGACGCTAATTGAATGCTTACTGTATGTCAATTATAAGCATCCTAGTCTAAGCATGGAAGAGGATGAAAAAAATCCCTATGTCATGGAGTATTTATTTTTCCTTGTGGAGGAGACAGTCAAAAAACAAAACAAAAATTAGGTCAATGTGTAGTATGTTAGAATGAAGAAAGTTCTATGGGAAAATTAAGATAGACAAAGAGTATTGGGAGGTTTTTTGGAGGGGGGGTGCGGTGTTGCTGGATCCTCCAGATTCATCAGTGAAAGAAGGACCCACCCGTGTAAAGACCTAAACAAACTGAAAGAGCAAAGCATATTTGGTAGAAGATCATTCCAAGCAGAAGAAACAGCAAGTAAGAAAGTCTTGAAGTGAAAATGCACCTAGTATGTTTGAGGAACACTGAGGGGCCCAATAAATAAAATGTTTTACAATTAATCAAATTATTGCCTGTTAAAGATATCCAGTTATTGAAAATATACATGTTTGAATCTAAAACTTTTTAATATCAAATCATTTTGGCATACATTATCTCTAACATTTATATATTATTATATGCCAGGTTCTTTTCTGTGAGATTTACTCTACTTAAGTCATTATAATCTTCCCAACAACCTACTTAAGGTAACATGAAGCATATACAAGCATACGTGCATACATATATTTTTTCTTAGACTCCAGAAAACAAGAGTTAACTTTCTAACTAAATATCACATTTTATGCCAAACAAAATTAGGCAACTATAAATAAATATTTAAAATTAAAAACAATGTAAACCATTTGATGCTTTTAGGGCTTTGGCACAATAATCTCATCTTCGGATGTTCAATTATGTAAATTTTGTGCATTTTTTCTTTAAAATAGTATGAAATAAAATTGCCATACTGATCTAGGATGCCTTGTGCTGCCAAAGCTTGGCTGGGTTCCAGAGGCCTTCCGTTGATTGCAAATTCCATTATACACCCGACAAAATCATGGCTTTCCACATGTCCTCTCCTCTGAAGGATCGGTTCTAGAGATCTGATACCTCCAACTGTGACTCGATTTGGCTGAACATCAAGAGTCCTACATAAGACAGCAAAGATAAGTCTATTAGTTCCAACATGATAGATTTCAGTAGAATGTTTAGTTTTAAAAGGAATGAACATAACTTTTTCTGGCATGTGTTATAGCGTGGTAAATTTGAATGGAAAATATTACCTATTGGTGCATATCCTCTAACAGATTTCTACGGGATTATTAGGTTTTTCAAGGTATGAAAAATAATAAAACTTACGGAAATGACATTTTCAGTTAGTCAAATGGGATGTATAAAACAATGTTGAATTAGCAAGAGGAAGCATGTTATTAGAAAGAAGACACAGTGCAGGGGAAATAGTGAAAATTCTAATATTAATGTTAGTTTATAGCTTTTCTTCACTACAAGATGATAATGATGCCAATAATTTAATTAATGCCATGGATGATGTGTCGATATTTATTTTTCTCTGTTATTTATTTATTTTTTATTTTATTTATTTATTTGACAGAGAGACAGACAGCCAGCGAGAGGGAACACAAGCAGGGGGAGTGGGAGAGGAAGAAGCAGGCTCCCAGCGGAGGAGCCTGATGCGGGACTCGATCCCAGAACTCTGGGAACACGCCCTGAGCCGAAGGCAGACACTTAATGACTGAGCCACCCAGGCGCCCTTCTCTGTTATTTCTTTTAAAATCACTTATGTTTTAGACGGCATAATGCTGTGTTTCAGCTTGAGGTACCATTGAAAAATATCTGTGGATAATTGTCACGTACAACTTTCAGGGAAGGTATTTAAAACAAGTGGGGTCCTTAGACTAACCTTGCAAGACCCAGGTCACATGCAGTGATTTCATGAATCATCTCAAAGAGTATAGTTACGTTAGTCTTTCCTTCCTCTAGCTTTATCCTCATCTCTACCACTTCATTTCACACCATTTTTACATATTCTGTATGCAAATTATTAAATTTTTATTTTACAGCATGAAAATTCCTTTGGAGAGGACAAACTGTTGTAAAATTTTATAACACTTAGCATAATAAAATTATCTTTAAACATTCAATTTTTTTTTTTTTTTTTTTTTTTTTTTTAAGTAGGCTCCATGCCCGGTGTGGAGCCTAAAGCACGGCTCGAACTCATGACCCTGAGATCAAGACCGGAGCTGAGATCAAGAGTAGATACTCAACTGACTGAGTCATCCTGGCTCCCCTGTGTAATTTCCTTTTTCATGTCAGTTAATAATAAAGACCAAACTAATAGTTTTACTCACCAGTCATCTGAAACTGCCACATTACTGACAGTGCAATACCCTGGTTCTTGGTTATCAGTACAAGAGTCCACAGTTAAGGAGGCTGCCTATAAAGCAGAAGGAAACATTCAACTTGGATTCTGCCATCCCCATTGTCCTTTCCAGCCAACACTACCCAGCACTTGTTTCTACATGGACATGATTTTGACATTGTGATAACAATGAGTTACAATTACAATATCAAATTTTGGGTACATACTTCCTTCACATGTCTAAAATTGTGAAATCATTACATATAAGAGGTGGGAGGGTACTCTAAAAAATCTTCTCCAACCCCTTTGTTTTATAAAGGAGAAACCATAAATGCATTAATGTCTCTTACAATATCATACAGGAAGCTTATGGGACATAAGCTTATGGGAGAGCTTCCTGGGGTTACAATCTTAGGAAACATGTTTAACATATTACCCAGCTATTCTAACAAATGAAAAGACATTAGATTTCTGATTTTCAGAAGACTTATTCCAGTAATATTTTCATCATAGTTACAAAAATATCTTCAAAGTACAGCATAAATACTATTACAGCAATCTATGAAAATTGTTGTACTAAAGTTTGAGACAGAGTAATCAAGTCAGTTAGATGCTCCTTCCACTTATGATAAGAATCTTTATTTATAAATAGTGTATTACAGTATATTTATATATTATCAGAATGCATTGTTATATATTGCAATACAGTAGAAACTCCCCAATAGCATTTAAATTACAACTAACAGTAACCGTTTTTTCATTCCAAGGGATGCATACCACCTGAGACAAAACTCTTCTGTTTACTAAAATGTATGAATGTTGAATACTCTTTTTGATCAATAAATGGAGTCATCAGATCATGGTCACAAGGTTCAGGAATATGACAGAAATCAGGATTCTCTCTATTGAGCATTGGCCACTAGAGATGTCTGTGGTCCAGTTTAAGACCAAGGTTGTGTATTCTTATTCTGCGCTCTGCAATTCTACTGTGTTGTCCCTCCTGCGTTCCCCAAACTGCAGTAAAATCCTGCAACTGACAAAACTTCACAAATTTTAGTTGGTGAAATTATAAGGTATTCACAATGTGGTATTTCAGAACATGACCAGTAAATCACGGGCAAATGCCTGACCCCAGATCCAGAAGTACAGTTTCTCCCAAGGCAGATGGTAAAGAGTTCTACTTAAATTTACTTGAATGCCACAGAACGGGACTAATTTGTCCATTATATAATAAAAATATAAATACTTTGCAAATATTAATTTATAAGAATGTTTTTGAAAAACAGCACAGGGAGGTAAGCAAGTTGACTAACATTACACCTGTCTTATATGCAAAAGCATCAGGTTTTTTGCCTTCCTGAATTATTACACAGGGAAATGATTCATTTCCTTAACATCCAGTGTTTACCAACAGTGGATATTATTTTCAGAGATTGTCCGTAAAAATTTATATTTGGATGGAGATTTGTAAAAATATGTCTTAAATATCTCACATTTCAAAAACAAAGAATGAGTTCAATTTATAATTGTTGTGCATCAAATATCACTGGCTAAAATATTCAAAAATATCTCTATCAGTTAATTATTAGAACTAATTATAAACCTCATTCAAAAAATTCTCATGAACCATGTAAATCTTTTTCTGGCCACATTTTCAAGGAAATTATAACAAATATTAACACTTTAGGAAACATTTACACTCCCAATTCTGTCAAGAATTGCATGCCCCATTTAGTTAACTCTTCCAAAAGTTAATTTTTTTCCAGTGCTCTATAATAATTGAGTGACATTTGATCTCAAAAGCAATATTAGGTTTTTGTGATATAATTTGTGTCACTTGTGTTGATGACTTGACTTAAGCATAATCTCTTTAATTTATTTCTAAAAATGTTAACCCCTCTCTCTCCGTATACTATGCAAAGTGTCCCTCCATTCTGGAGACCCTTAAAGTTATTGCGAACTACAGAATATCACATAGATACTTACGAATGTCTCAACTAGGGGGAGAAAACCCATCTTACATAATGGCATCATATTTCAGTCAATCTTAATAGTTAATATATTTTTCTTATTTTCTAAAAGCTTCATGATAGAGCACAAAGAAAGAACGCCAGAGGGGAAGTTTTACTGGAATAGCATCTTGTGCAAATTAATCTTCAGAGTTAAATGCACTTTCTTTTAGTGTTGAATTTTTCTACCAGTACTGCTGTAAATTGAGATGTTTCTATCCTGTCTATTCAATGATTCAAAGCTGAGAAGTTAATGATTTTGCCAGTTTCTAACAAAATCCCTTTGAACTGCAGAAAATGGCAGATTCAAAATCCAGTAGGGGCCTTATTTTGGATGTTCTTTAAAAGAAGAAGACATTTTTTTCCTCTGACTGAAGAATTAATGACCAAAGTATTTTTTTCCACATTTGGTGTTCTTTAAAACTTGATGACTATAGCCACATACTGCAAATGAACTGAAAGCGTTTTTTCTCTATCCTTTTTGGCATATACGCCATACCTCTTTCTTTGCCCTCCCTCTTGCTCCCAAACGCTAGTTCAATAGAATTAAATCTTCATGAAATTTAACGGGACCTGGGAGGTCATCAGATAGAATAATTTATTCTACGTAAAAGTCTGTTGACAACATCTTAGCAATATGGTTATCTCACATATGCTTGGAGAATTAGGGTGAGGTGCTACCTGCTAGCCCCATTAGGGTCCTGTCATAATTAAGAAATCATTATGGCTCATGGAAGCCCCTATATACAATATAGATAGCGGACTCCACGTGTTTGTTCTAATTCTGCCAGGTTCGACAATGCTGGGGTAAACTGATAACCAGGAATGTTGGAATTTTCAAAATCTGTATTCTCCTAGAGGTCTTTCTCTGAGCATATTAGTTTGGTATTAGGCTGGTTTTAAAAATCTCAGGCCAAAATGAGCATACTAACTTATTACTAACCTAAAAACTTATTATTTCTAAGTTTTGTGTGTTATACCCCTATTAGGATTCAAAGAAGTCAGTGTGACTTTTTTAGGCACTACTCATAATTAAAACTTTATTGAGATTAAGTAAAAGATTTTTTTTTAACCTCAAAAGGCTGTATGGGGCAGTGTTTTTGGAAACTCAGGATGACTAACATTTATCAAGCACCTATTTAATATCAAATATATATTTTAGATATGATTTATATTAATCTTTGCATTAATATCAAAATGTGGGGATATTATTCCCATTTATAAACCAAATTTTTATTTTCTGCTCAACCCCTCTTCAATAAACGAAGGCACCTGGAATTACTATCAAATCAAGGCTTCAAATGAGTACTTCTCAAGTAGATTTTTTTAAATAAATTATTTTTCATATATCAAAGCTCTAAATTGCAATTGTTATTACTAAATTTTATTCTTGTTTGTATTTCATTTTCAGATTGTTATGGGTAATTCTGTTAAGTAATTATTTTATAAATTAAATATCTTAGAAAAAGTTAGGGTTCCAGAATATTAACACCAAATTCATAAGAAAATGGAAGACAACATATAATGAAAATGATTCATAAATTTTCACTAATAATTATATTGTTTCTTCAGGTATATTTCAATAGACTACATCTAATAATCTGGTGGAACCTTGAATGCAACATAGTGGATGTGGGGGGATCCGTGGACGCATATCCAAGCATCTAACCTTCATGATGATGATAAAATCATCTGGTCATCTTCAGACCCATCACTATTTTTTTTTCTTATATGAAAATATTTCTGTATTTAAAAAATTGTTTAAATCTTCTTTCCTATTTTATATTAGAGTCAAGGACAGAAAAGCCATTGTATCTGATGTCATTAAAAAAGCCCTAAAACACATGGATTTAAAGTATTCCTAAAAACAAATGGAGAATTTTGTCCTTTGATAAAGACCACTTGTTATCTATATTTGTCAGAAAAAAATTAATATAAGATTGCTTCTGTCTTATGCTTTTATGAAATTTGTAATTATAAAGGGCACAAAAACTTCTTTTAAAACTATGGATCACAGAAAAAATAGCAAAATCATGGTAAAAATCATTTCTTTCTGCAAGTGGCTTATATGTGGTCCAACAATATAGTGTTACCAAAATTTAGCATTAAAATTATTTGTATCATCAGACAAATATATGATTCATTTGATCAGTTTCAAAACTATATAACTCATTATTTTTTTTATATTTTTCAGGATTGCAACAGAGCTAAGAGATAAAACTGTATTCATTTGGATCTCAAGTTCTTCTTTAAAAATGATTTCAGAGCATTTATTTTGTTCTTTTGGCTAATTTTAATTTTATTACATGACTTCATGCTTTTTAATTCTATTTATTTTGTAAGTTGTTATGTAAATTTTAAAGTTATAATTTTAAAAGTTTGATGTTAAATCCAAAAATATTTTAAAATGGTTTTTGTTAGCATTTACTTTTTCAAAAACGTTTGATTGTTGTTGAAAACGGGGGGATCCATGAAGAAATAGTTGGGAAGGTAAATAAATGAATACATAAATCAATAAGCCTTTCCGTTCTATTGCTCTATATCAAATGTTTTCAAGCACTAATAGGGAAAATACATCATGCATTTTCCTTTATAAAGAAAAATTTGTTTAATACTTAATGAGCATAAATACTAAGTAAATATGCACCATCTTATTGTAATATGAGAGCCATATAATTAAATAGAATATAATATAGAAATCTTTAACAGTATTGAGTGTGTAATTCTGAGAGTATCTTAGATAGTCAACGAACAAAATTTTATTTTCACACCATGTCATAGACCTCACAGATGGCAGTATGTTGAAGTTCTGGTACAATAAGGATTACTAACTGCTGTATTGGGATATGTGTTAGTATCATCTTTTGTCAATAATTTATTTGTAGAAAAGTTTTTTCATCTGTTTTTAAATTGTTTCTTCAGTTAGAGGTGGGATACTTAGAAAAGTAGCCGTTTTAAATACAGTTCTGACGTGGCCTTAAACATATATAGGGAATGTATAAAACGAAATGTTTATGCACTGGGATGTTTTCTTTATTTTGCTGTCTTTTGTTGTTTTTGAGAGAAGTTGTTTTTTGTGAGAAATAGTTGTCATGAGCAAAAGAATAGACATTACCTCTTGGCTGCTGTAGTACATAACAAAACTGGTCAAATTTGCACCTCAATTCATGCTTTAACTTGAAGGCCTGATTGACAGGATGTACAGCAATAGACAAGTTTTAACTTAGAATGAAATGTCTTACCATTCCTGCTCTCCGGGCGATCACGGTGTGGAAATGTCCATCTGACACCTTCTTCATGGTGGTAAGTTTATATGTACCACTGCCCAGGTTGTAAGAGAATCTTAGCCTTTCTTCAGCAATTTCAAGGGCCAAAAACTCAGCCCTGTCCCCTGTCTGGTTGTCATAGTTGTAAAGCAGTAAAGCATGACTCTTAATAGTTGCAAATTTGACATAGATGTAGTTGTTATTGGGGTCCAAGCTGGGAAATTCCATGTATGATAACTCCTCAAATCCGTAGCTATTCAACTCACAGTGTTTTCCAAAGACACCTGTAGATGGGAGAATTAACAAATTGACATATGAAATTCCAGTGAAGTGTTAGAAAATGACTTTATGGGGGCGCCTGGGTGGCACAGCGGTTAAGCGTCTGCCTTCGGCTCAGGGCGTGATCCCGGCGTTCTGGGATCGAGCCCCACATCAGGCTCCTCTGCTAGGAGCCTGCTTCTTCCTCTCCCACTCCCCCAGCTTGTGTTCCCTCTCTCTCTGGCTGTCTCTATCTCTGTCAAATAAATAAATAAAATCTTTAAAAAAAAAAAAAAAGAAAATGACTTTATGAAATTTTTAAATTACAATTATGAATCGTGCTTTTAACAAACTTTTTTGCATTATTCTCCAAAGAAAACTGTCTAAATTAAATTGAAATAGAACAAATTAATGATCTTTAAAGCATACAAAAGGAAAAAACTGCTGTATTTGTTTTTCTTTAGCCAACTAGGAAACATATCTAAGTAGGTCCCATTTGTAAAAATTAGAATTAGTGGAATGGAGTATGTCTGAAGAGATTTCTTTCCTGGAAACCTTTCAAAATTAGTTTGTCAACCTTTTAAAAGTTTTAATATGCTGTAATTTTCAACAGAGATATTTCCTTTATAATATATAATTCTCAAAAACAATTTCAATTCAGTTGAGGATGGTAAATTTTGTTTTGACCTTAAAAAAGTATTAGTCCCTGTCCTCGTGGTATTTTCAAGAGCCACAAGATCAGGGAAGGGAATCACTGCTGTTAGGGAAGGAATAACTGCCTTAAGTTTTTATCTCTTGTTTTATACCTTCTTTGGGTATGAGTTACAACAGGCTACTTTAAAATAGCTTTCTGCTTTTTTCTGAAATCCAGCATTCCCACTTGTTTGTGCTGGTTCTTTTTCAACTTGAAAAATGAGTTTTATTGATGTTACAATGCTACGCCAAAATTCTTTTCCCACAAATATTAGTAGACTGTAGCAAATGATTGGAAAATTAACCCATGCCAATACATCATGATTCTTATTAACTTGCAAAGGTTCCATTCCTTAATTTTGGCTGTACATCTCTCATAAATGCGTTAAATTTAGAGGCAGGGAATTGTTCAGCTAGAAGAAAGTAATGCCATCATTTTACAGATATTTAAAACTTGCCCGAGGTCACAGAACCTTGGGAGACAGAGCCAAAATTTGAGGCCAGATCTACTGATTGTCTAGTTGCTTTGACTGCACCACATCTTATATCCAAATGTTCTTTAAATTAAAATGGCCTAGAAGCTGCTATAAAAGCTTGTGTTGTTTATCTTTTCCTGCTCTGTCAAGGATGAGATCATATGTGTAGGAAATATGCATATTATTTATTTTTAAACATTAACTGTAGTTAAAAAGCAAAGAGATTATAGAAATTATATATATTGTGTATATCATATGTCATACATTTATACATAATATATCATAAATATGTGGTATATATCATATAGTATTATATTTCTAATTTATATTATATATGTAACATATATACAACAAATTTTAAAAGTTTATTTATATTAAATATGCATTTACTATATTATATATACCTTACTTTTATATACAGAAAGAGAAACCAAAATTAAAGAAAAAGCAAAGATAAACTATACAAATGAAATAGATTATTGAGGAAAACAATTTGCACTATGTGTTCTCCTTGTTAAATTTTAATAAAAATATGAATATGGGCTTAAAACTTAACTATAGGGGCATCTGGGTGGCCCAGTAGGTTAGCATTCGATTCTTGGTTCCAGCTCAGGTAGATCTCAGGGTCGCGAGACAGAGCTCCGCATCGGGCTCTGTGCTGAGTGTGGAATCTGCTGAAGTTTCTCTCTCCCTCTCCCTCTCCCCTCCCTGCCTCATTCTCTCTCTATCTCTCTCTCTCTCTCTCTCTCTCTCAAATAAATAAATCTTTTTAAAAAATTGAATGTAGGGCGCCTCAGTCAGTTAAGCATCTGCCTTCCGCTCAGGTCATGATATCAGGGTCCTGGGATGGAGCCCTGCATTGGGCTCCCTGCTCAGTGGGGAGCCTGCTTCTCCCTCTGCCCCTGCCCCTGCTCACGCTCTCTCTCTCTCAAATAAATAAATGAAATCTTTTAAAAAAAATTGAATATAAATATATCTAGAAAGCATACAGATGCTGGAAAGATGTCCTATATTTTTATACAAATCAATTCAGATACTCTCAAGCATGAAAATATTTGTTTATAGAATATTTTTCTTCTTAAAGAGTTTGTTATTGTTTCTAAAGAAAGGTAGATTTTTGTTTTGAAATAAAATAAAATTTAAGGAAAATTTTAAAACAGCCCTTCAGATGAAATGCTATGAAATAAAACTACATAAAAATCAAGAGAAATTATTAAAATAAGGAATATTCTGTGTGTGGGTAGTTACACATATATATCCATACATATGAAAATATCATTATACAGGCTCCCTTTATAAAATCTTAAGCACTTTATGTTTTTCTAAAATACAATCTAAAAAAATAAAAATCTAAAAAAATTTTTAAAATCCAAACAACAAATCTTTCACTGATGAGAAAGTAAACAGTGCAAATTTTTTTTCCAACTTCAAAATTATAGTTAAGATGTTGTTTTATAGGATGCATGTGTAACTACCTCCAGCTATTTGTTTGAGGCATTCCGTCTGTCATTTGTATTTGCATGTTTCACCCACATTCAATTTGAAAAGGAAAATACTTTGTCCTTTTAATTCTATCTCTCTGGTCTCAAGTCATGTATTATTGTTTCAAGGTTTTCTGTTTTCTTTTCTTTTATAAATCTTCTGTTGCCAACTGACAATGTCAAAGTTTAAATCATGGGCCTTTTAGTTTTTGTTTTTTGCCACTAAGGGAAATGGAGGGAGAAATTTGCACTGCCAGCTGCATGCGATCTGTCTCTAGTTTATATTGCTGAGCTAGTCCCCTGGGATTCTCTGGTTGGGTGAGGGCAACGTCCATTTGGACCCCTGAAACACTTTTGCCCAAAAGGCAATGATTGTTGTATCAGCTGCACTGCAGCAATGATCTGTTTCTATTTGCTATCAAATATCTCAAATCCTCATATTTGCAACTGCAACATAAAGGCATCTCTAAAAATGTAAAAGCCTTTCTTCAATCACTTGAAAAATCATTTTTTCCACTTTCCATTCCAATCCCTTTATCTTTCATTCCAAACACAAGTTAAACCATGAAACCTGCTTGTGGTTATCTGTTGAAAGCAGCACCCTTTAGGATTATAAGAGATTACTGAAAGAAGTTTTGGGAGATCTGAAGTTGTGCTTCTTTTGACCTTAATCTGCTTTTCACTGCTTCGGAGGCCTTGCTGGTGAGAATCTCAGAGAAATTTTAAAAAGCAGGGATATTGTAAATGTCATACTGGACTGAAAATAAAATAGTGTTCTAGTCACTGTATCATCTTGGGGTAGTTTTGTTTTGTTTTCATTTTTTTACTTTAGAGAAAGCCCTCAATTTCTGGGCCTCAGAACCATTGCTAAAATGCATTGCTCACAATTAGTTATATTCTGTTTTTCTTCATCATTCTACCAATGTTGTGCTTTATGAAAATAAAACGGGATAGAGCTATGGAGTTATTTGAAAATGACTTAACACTACATTTTACTATTACTAGAAACCTCAGATTCTTTTTAAGTTCTATTCACAACTACACATTGATGTCCCTTTTCAGAGTCTATGGAGCTTAGTGATTGCTTAAGGAAAGACTAGAAAAGTATCTTTCTCCTCCCTTGTTTATGGAGAGAGATAGGGTCTCTAATTACTGTAGGCCATCTGGAGATGAATACTATATTGTGGGGTAAAGTATCCTTCAAACAAGTGTAGTAATCACAAACTGATGAAACAATCCAAGTTAAAATAAAATTCTCTCCAGAGCTTGTGTACAGAAAAATTCTAACGACTTTTTTCTCAAAAGAACATGTTAGTCTGAACTGTGATTAGCTTTTGGTAGTAGCTACAAAAAGCCTATCGTGAAAACTGCACATTTAGTTACTAAATCCTTCTATTAGAAGTGGTTGAATTAATGTAAAAAAAGAAAAGCAGCTAAACAAAACAGAAAACACTTTGGCTAATTATCATTAAAGATTTTAAATAGAAAGTGATGTCAGATAGTGCTTAAAAGATTTTTTTCTTTGATAGGCTCCAAGCTAAAAAGAAGTCATCCACAAATATTTGAGGGGAGATGTCCTAAGGAGACAACATCAAATTCAATTATCTTGAGTTGATTACTTTTCTAGTAATAACTGAAGAAATATATTCACTGGCATTTCCATAATTAACTTTTTAAAAAATTATTAAACCTTTGCATTTTTATTTTGCTAAAACCTTCTGTGTAAAACAGCTAATATTTTCTTAATCATTCATGACCACAATAAAATAACATTGCTAAACTGTGTGCCAAAGCAGATTGATGTTTTATATCAACAACTAAGCTATACTTACCAAATGGACAATGACAATAGTACGACTCCACACCACTTTGGCAGGAACCACCGTTAAAGCAGGGGTTACATTCACAGTAATTGACTGAAGATTCACACGTTTT
Organism: Ailuropoda melanoleuca; assembly: GCF_002007445.2. Taxonomy (NCBI): domain Eukaryota; kingdom Metazoa; phylum Chordata; class Mammalia; order Carnivora; family Ursidae; genus Ailuropoda; species Ailuropoda melanoleuca. The sequence goes on from NC_048222.1 coordinate 126,323,103, forward strand.
CCCTGAAAAGTATCAAACTCATTAAAAAAAAACTTATGCATAAATATATTAATACCATTACTTCATAACCATATGTAGAAATCTATTCTGAGAGATCATATCTTGGAGAAAAGAAATAAAAGAATATTTTATTTGACATGAGAAAACTGGAATACCTCTCAGTTAAAAATCTTACTTACTTATCCTATTGTAAAGATGTGCATTAAAATAGTTAGGAAATAATTTACATAATCATCTTGGAAGGAACCACTGTTTTCAGGAAAATCACAAATGGTGAACAAATTTAAATGTTTTCACTGAATTTATTTTCTCTTTCTTTTCTCCGCTTGCTTCCTTTTTCAATCTTATAATGAAATTTGAAAATTTACAGTAAAATTCTCACTGCAGAGATTTCCTTGACTCAGATTTTTTAAAGGTAAGAATCAGTCTCATTTAGCCTGTCAAACTAAAATACTTTCACTCTCAAGAAATATCCCTTTACTGACACATATCTGTTGTGAAACAAAATAAGAAATCAGGAAACACCACATGTATTTCAAATACATAAGATTTGTTCTTGACTACAGGTTATGTAAACCTTGCCTTTTTTCTAAAGCATTAATACCCAATCAGCATATTTTTTAGTTTATAAGGACTTCTCATAGATCATCTTATTAAGTTGAATCAACTAATATTGACTGAGAGCCTATTACTGGCCAGGAAGGCTGGAAGGGGGGGATATGGCACTCAAAAAAAAACAGGTAAATGTTAGAACGTGGCTTTTCCATTTCAGTGGGGGAGATGAATCCAAGCAATAGGAAACATTTACATTTCATAGATGAATGAGAAGAGTCTCTTGAAGGCTAATATTTTGCCTAAGAAATTATAAAACTATGGCACAGACCAATGTAGGTCTGCTCCCATATCCAAGGTTTGCAAAGCTGTGATTGAATAGTTAACCTCTAGGTAGGCCAATGTAGAGTATATGGCCAGTCCTATTAGTTTTTGTTGTGGTGATGGTAGTAAATTTTTTATGTGAATACAAATGTGCTCTAATGTCACTTTTCCATACTTTTAAATTATTGCAATAATTTATTTGTTAGAATAGTTTCTAATTTTCTAATTCCCAGAAACAATGAGACATTATAGAGTTCTGTCTTAATTTCCATTCATTGATACGGGGGTTTCATTATTTAATTAAATAGAGTTTGTTTCTGTAAAGCTATTTTCTACTTCATAGCATGATTACACTAATGTTTTTATTAAATATCTTACGAACATGTGCAAGTTTTATATGCACAACTAGACTTAGTGTCGAGCATAGATAATCCATTTCATCATGATTACTATGCTTAAAACACAAAGTTTTGTTTAATTTGGTTCTGTTTTTGTGGTTTGATTATGCAGCCACAATTGTTCTAGTTTAAAATTATAAGCGTGAGTCAGACCTCATGACACAGCTAACTAAACACGTTTCTCTACATCACAGGGTCATAAACAACATTTTTTTCTTTATAAATAAAATTGGGAACCTCCTTACAAGGCAAAACGGTAACATTTTTAGAATACCTTTCCATTCTATGGAAAAATAATGAAAATAAACAAGTAACCAATCTAGAGGTACAGAAATTAGGTTTTAAGTATTGTAGCACTGAGTTATATTGGAGAAACAGGCAGAGCAACCTTATTATAAGCCCGTACAGTATCACACCAGAGAGGTGAAATGTCATCGAACACTCTCCAATGGTGCTTTCCGATTGGATTTCTGACACATCATTCTAGAGAAGTGGGGTTTTTTCCTTAGTATTATTATTGCCCAATAGAGAATAAATAAGACCTATTGGCTGTACTTTTAATTACTTATTTGCTACCACGAAAGTCACCACCACTCCTTGCATTTTTCCACTATAAGAAACTTCACATGTGCTATTGGATTAGGTAAATTTTCATTTTTCCTTTTTTGAAAATTTCTTCCAGAATTACATTAAAAGTAGCATGTTTTGAGTACAGTTGTCCTTGAACAACACAGGGCTTTTAAAGAAACCAACCCCTGTAGTTGAAAATCCACATATAACTTCTGACTCCCTCAAGAGTTAACTACTAATAGCCTGCTTTGACCGGAAGCCTTGCCAATAGCATAAATAGTTGATTGACACATATTTTGTATGTTATATGTATTAAATACTGTCTTCTTACAATAAAGTAAGCTAGAGACACTAAAATGCTATTAAGAAAGAGAAAAGGAAGAGAAAATACATCTGTAGTACTGTCAAACCGATGTTGTTCAAAAGTCAGCTGTACATAGATTAATGCATTTTGTGAGTGTGGTTAGTCTAATACTATGAAAACAAGTTAGTGGGTTACAAAATTACAACTTTACTTTTGGAAGACTGGAAAAGGGGAGCAGAGTGTAACCAATTTAGGGAGTCATGAACAATTACTCAAATATTTGGACATATGTCCTCTCCAAGAAAAAATATATAAATGTATAAAACACAAGCCTTTGATACCATAAACCTCAATTATACCTTCTTTTGAATCCTGTAAGAAAAGACTGTCTTTTAAAATTTTGGTTTAAACAATAACAACAAAAGAAAATTAGGTGGGGTTTTTGTAATTTAGATAAATTTGTTATCTTACCCTTGCAAAATTAGAATTTAACATAGACACCTGAGTTTAATGTAAATATAAACTATAGGCTATTTCAGTTAGTCCAAAATTAAGGACGGAAAGAAACCCCAAATTAAGTAAGACTCACGTATTACATACAACTATGGAAATGGCAGAAGAAGCTACAAACTAAGAAAATATTAGATTGAGAATAAGTTTCTTTTGAAAGTTAAAATAAATTCTCAATGGAATCTGATTTTTTGAGTATACATCAATATAAATAGACATTAGTATGAGAAAAAAAAATCAAGCTTTCATTTTGCATTTTAATTTAAACCAGAGCTTTATTTTCTTACTTTTCTCTAGTAGATGAATATTAAAAATATAAAAAACAACTCTGCTAGGAGTTAAATCAATCAATTTATTGTTGAGTTTGAGAAAAATAGTCTTATTAATATGGTGGTGTTAGAGTATATAAATTATTTACCACTCAAAAATTTAGTTTGAGTACTCCATTTGATGAGGTTTTTTTTTTTACAATTAGTGAATTTCAAAGAGGTCGCCATACTAGATTCGAAGACACGGTTTGAAAACTCGGTGTTGCACTTTAAAATATTATTAGAAAGACTATTTTATGTGAAGGAAAGATGTCATAATTTTACATAGAATTAAAGGAAAGCCTTGAAATGCAAATTTCTCAGGTTTGGAAAGTTCATGCTCTATTATCCAGTTAGAAGTCAGCAGCAAATTTTGTATTTTTCCCTACACATCTATCTACTTAAATCTCGTGTTAACGGCTTAATGCTTATTGGAGAATGAAGCAGCTTGAATTGCTTCTAGTACAAAAAAATCTGCTGTGTTGGAGCACTGTGAAGCCAAATTTTGGATCATTAACTTAATTAATACTGCAAGTCAATTAACAATATTTGTCAGAGCCTTGAGGCTTGTAAGTATACTGATAGGGTTTGCACAAAGAAATGCAACCATATCTCTTATCACAAAAAGCCTTGTTCTATTAAGGTATGTGATGGTAGCAGCTGTTTACAAGAATAAACTGGTCTCATTGCTTTGGTGTTCATCAATTAATTGTGTTGATATAAATTATTTATCATAGATAGAAGGAAGTATGCTTTGAGAAGTATAAGCTCTTAGAACTTGGAGAATGGGAATTACTGAAGAAGAAAATGTGTGCATCATGGGAGGCCAGCGTATCTACAGACTTTCCAAGATTATAGTTTTAAACTTACAAAAGAAATTTAGCATATATCTTCATGTTTGGGGCAGAAGGTGTGCTGATCTCATAAACTGAATCTGTTGTGATCACCTGTGGTCTTTTCAACAAGGCTGTATATTCAAATTTCATTCACTCCAATAGAACATTTTAATGTCGATCATGTGGAGCAGAGCTAAATTTATTCTCACCTGTTAAATTCAGACACCTATGAGAATATGATGATTTCTTAGATTATATGTAATATATTAGGTTACAACAATTGCTATTTTTGTATCTCTTGCATTTAACATAGAGTATGTGAAACTTTTGAAGTCCATTTTATATCTAAATTGATTATATTATTAATAAATATGATTTCAAAATATATATTATTTATTCTGAATATTTATGCTTATAATTTTTTTAATATTTAAGCAGAAAGTCGCTTTTTTCACACTATGTAAATATTTCCTATTATTGTGCAAAGAACAATGAAGATAGCTCATCTAAAGATCCTGATTGAACAGTCTTATGTTTTTTTACATCAAAAGAAAGCAAAAATATCATTTTTAAGAGATGCTAGTAAGAAAAATAAAAGGAAAAAGAACTGTTTTCCTTTTGTATTTTAAAACATGTACAAACACAATTTCAATGATACTACAGACAATGATGTATAATGACATTCATAATATCCAAGATAAGCTTACAGATATGTTTGTTTTCTACAGAAATAAGAAGCATTTAAGCTTCTGAAAGCCTCTTACTAATACTCTCATAAGTAGCAAATCAGATTTTAAAGTAAAGTAATCAAAACAAGAAATGAGCCCCTCTTTTGTATCTCACAGAAAATTTCATTTCTGATCTATTCACTACATTTTGTTTATATTCTATGGTGTTCTGATCACATGATCATTGACATTCACGTACAACTTGTGATTTTAAAAGAATGACTCAGTTATGACTCCCATCTTCACGAAAGCAAATGTCTGCCAAGTTTCTCAGTAAAATTACTATGCACAACCTGTATATAACTTTATATGTCTGGAAAAAAATTCCTATTTATACTGTCAAATGTCATAAAAGTGATGAATGGACGAATCGCATCCTCCCCTGGAATATCAGGACTTACTTGAGACCATAGGAAAACTTCTCCATATGGTAATAAACCCTGGCATGACTCCAAATACCACACCTAAAATGCATCCAGATGTGTGAAAGTGGATGGGAAAGGTTAAAGGGGCTATGAACTAATTCTGTTAGGAGAGACCCAGATTTGAAAATAAGCTCTGTCTACATGCTGCATTTTACAACACCGTCCATTCCTCTGAAAGACTTAATGCAGGACTGTGCTCCAAACAGTGGATCCCTGGAGCAGGGAGACAAATGCTAAGTGGTTGCTGACTGTAATTGTGCTTTCTAATTAGTGTTCTTTAAGCGCAAGAAATGTCATTTGTAGAGGAAAAGAAATACTGGATTTGTAGTAATTAAGCTGCTAATTTCCTCCATGATCCCCTGAACTTCTGAGGCATGAATAATATGGATGATATTTTCTTTTGATTTACTGAGGTATATTGGCAATGATGTAATTTCTGGTATTATTAAACCTTGTGAAAATCTAGAAAATAATTTTTCACATGCCCTATACTATATTAAATTGATTCGTTCTTTCGAATATGCTGTATTTTAGTGAATCAAAGCTCCACTTAGTGATGTAAAAATTAAACTGTAGAACAGTTTTTTAACAATAAAACATAAAGTGATTATTATTGAATGTGATATTCTCGCTATGTTTTTTAATTTCCTTTTGGTTATTTTTCCAGTAATAAGAAGAAGAGATCAGAAACACAAGTTATACAAACAAATTCATTCTTTCTAAATCACTCATTCATTTAAAAAAAATCCTTATTTCATATGTATTACGTGATCCTATGGTTACCAACCTGAAAATAAAATTTAAAATATATATATGATAAATTCATATATCAGGAATATACTGGTGGCAATGTGGTAATAACTATATCCCTTCATATATTTTTATTATAGTTGTTCCATAATGTTCATTTTTGTATTTATACCCTTAAAGGATGTTCACACTAAAATCTCTGTTCAGTCACAATCACTCCCTGTAGGATTCTTAGGATAAAGTCTCTTGGTTTTTATCAGTGCATAAGCCACTCATTCTTCCAATCTTTAGAGCAATTTCTAACTTTAAGTGAACTATACAATGGTGGTTGGTGGTGGTGGTGTATGTGTGTGATGGGGTAATATCTGAGGATTATTTTAAACATAAAGTTAAGAAAATCTCACAGTTCCATTTGTAGTACCACAGACTTTAAAAATCATTGAAAAAATGCAGGTAAAAGTTCAAAAAAGTAAATAGAGTGTAGGTAATCAGAAATAGTTCTGACGGGGCGCCTGGGTGGCTCAGTCCTTAAGCAACTGCCTTTGGCTCAGGGCGTGATCCCAGAGTCCTGGAGTGGAGCCCCGCATTGGGCTCCCTGCTCCGCTGGGAGCCTGCTTCTTCCTCTCCCACTCCCCCTGCTTGTGCCCTCTCTTGCTGGCTGTCTCTCTCTCGCTGTCAAATAAATAAATAAACTAAAAAAAAAAAAATGGTTCTGATGTCCAAAAACATTTGAATATACACAGGCTTTGGGTAAAACTTTACCAAAGCATTAGTACTTAATTAGCATTAATAAAAGTAAAGCTAACTAGACTGAATATTTTTAAAAATTCATTCTATGAGGTACACATATGCTTAAGTAAGAATTTTGTTTTATGGCTTATTAGCTCTGATTAGCTCCTTTAAGATGTTTTGATAAGTTTACAGTACCATCTTTCTCAGTCAGGTTAGCAGGTATGTGGTAAAGACTACCTGGAAGGACAAACCCAAATAATTCTTCAGGGATTACCTTTGCAAAGAACATTAAACAGATACAGACATTAAAACAATATATTCCGTATGGATTAAAAATCTGTCACTATGCTTTTTGTTATACTGTTTCCTGTAAAACGAAACGAAGAAATAAAACTATCAAGCTTGAATTATCTGCTAGTTTTACTGGATGGACTATGCACATAGAATTAAAAACTATGAATTACATGAATTCAAAAAACAGAAGATTTGTATTAATCATTCAGCTTTAAATTTGTTTATATCATTCTTGATCAGCTGGATTATCTTCAACTATGTAAATGAAGACTCAAATGAGCTCTGAAGAGGGGCAGTAAGTAGAATTACCATGGTAATTTCAAATTACTTTTGTAACTTCAAGTAACTTTCCTAATAGAAAGAGGTTACTATCTAGTCTTTGGCAGCTCTCCCTCTAGAGTCACCAGAATGTAAGCTGAATTTTCTACCTTCTTGCTATGCCAGATATTATCTCTTGACACTCAGCATCATTCCTACTCTTCTGTATTGCAGGGGCTGGAGGTCACAAAACTGCCTTTTCTAGACTCCTTTCCAGCAGGGCTCAGGCTTCGATTCTGCCAGTGGGTGAGAGCTGAATGATATCTGAAGAGTGAAAGCAAAGCAGGGACTGTTCTGGGACTCACTCATTGCAGCCCTGCAGGTAGGCAAGAGGACTGGCAGTGGTTTCTTCCGAGACCTACAGAGTTCTTATTGCTGAGGATACTGGTGAATTTTCCTGACCTTCATTCTTCGTCAAAGATTTTGCCGCTTTTTCTTAGTATTAAGTACCTTCCTACCTGGAAGTCTGGAAGTAATTTCAGTTCTTGACCAATCTCATACCAATACACTATCTCACATGCTTTTTGTGCAGATCCAGTAGAATAATGGACAAAAGTTCTTGAAAGATATCATGGACTTGCCATTATACTCCACAGCAAATACAAACCAATGTGCGATAAGAATCACATGCACATAAAAAGAGGCTCTGGAGTCAAGCTTATAGTGAAAACTCATTTAGACCACCGTCTGTGCCATGCTGGAGGCTAGTTATTTAATCTCTTTTAACCCGTCTGAGACCCAGTATTTTGTGCCTTTAAAATAATAATAATAATAATAATAATAATACAGTTTCATTGAGTTTTGAGAAGAGCTAAATGAATGACTAAATGAATAATAATGTCGATAATGTAAAGAACTTTAAGCGGTGCTTTAAATAGCAACTTGATCAGTGTTACGCATATTTCATAATGAAAAGAGGGGAATTCCTGAAAGTTTCAACTACTACATTTAGAAAAGTATGCAATGTACATTTACGTGTAATGAATCAAAGAAAGAAACAAATTAGAGAGAGGTTGTGTTAAAGAATTAGTTCTATGCCCAATCATGAAACATTTATGCTGAAATCAGCATACGCAGCCTTCGCTCATACCCATGGTACTTCCGCTGTTCCCTATCTACTACCAAATGCCTTCACACATTTTTCATTCTGGGACTAAGTATAAACCCATTTAAAATCTAAGTGTAAGTGAGTGAATTATACTAAAATGACAAAGAAATAATCTTTATTGTTGAATTCTCAGGAAAGAAAATAATTTTCGGGGTTGGAGTGGGAAAGACTAAGGAAAATTTTCTAAAAATTCTGAACTGATAATATGGATACAGCCCTATTATTCATGATGCTAAGAAGACAACTGGGGTAAGATTCACACCTTGTGCCACTAAGGCTTCTTGTCTTTGTAGAAATTCTGTGCTACACCTCTATTATTACCACTACATAACACTCCTACTAACACTACTAATTTGCACTGCTACCAACTGACTGCTGGACACTCTCATAGCTGTTGTACAAGCATTATCCTTATTCATTAACAAACCTAAAAGATAAATAAGTATGATTATTTTCATTTTGCAGATGGGGAAATTGAAGGTCAGCAAGGTTAAATGACTTCCCAAAAGCTATAGCTAAATCAAATACTATAAAATCCTTTGATTCTTTTCATTACTCTTATTGTTGCCCCTTTTCTTCATTTATATTTCAAGGATATTATTTTATTAGTTGGCAAAGCTTGTATGTTCTGTTTGACTTATTCAAACCTGCTTTATGTCACCATCAAACAATTTGATTCTTCAAATATGAAACCATAAGTATACATCATGGGCACATTTTTAAAAATATAATAGCTAGGGGCGCCTGGGTGGCTCAGTCGATTAAGTGCCCAACTCTTGGTTTCAGCTCAGGTCATGATCTCATGGGTCTCATGGGTCATCTGATCAAGCCCCAGTCCCCAGTCCGGCTCCATGCTCAGCGAGGAGTCGGCTTGAAGATGTTCTCCTTGTGCCCCTCCTCCCACTGTGCATGTGTGCTCTCTCTTAAATACATAAATAGATCTTTTAAAAAATATATTAGCTAAATACATTTTCTTTTTTTTTTAAAAAGATTTCATTTATTTATTTGTCAGAGAGAGCACAAGCAGGGGGAGCAGCAGGCAGAGGGAGAAGCCGACTCCCTGCTGAGCAAGGAGCCCTATGCAGGACTTGATCTCAGGACCGCGGGATCATGACCTGAGCCAAAGGCAGACGCTTAACTGATTGGGCCACCCAGGCATCCTGCTAAATGTATTTTCTTATAAAAACCCTTTTGAAGTATTATTCTGTGAAATATTTACCAAATTAAAAAAAAAATCCTGGTTTTACCTCTCTTACTGGTACTTTAAATTGTGGCTGTAAACACTGCAGAGCAATCCAATGCAATATATATGGCCTAATACTGTAAAGCGTGCAAATTACAGCAGAGACTTTCTCTCTCCTCAAACTTATTGACAGCATAATATTTATACACATTTGAAGGTGTACCAACAACTGATCAGCTAATAGATAGATGTTAGATAGAAGGGTAGATAGATAGCTAGATAACTAGATAGATATAGAAACCAATAGAGATGTATGCAATTTGTACATCACATCTTCCTAAGATGCCAAAGACTAGTGAAGCATATTTGCTGCTCTATATTTTATTATGCTTCTAAAATGCCAAGGTAAATTATGCTTCAGTTTTGTTGTGGCTTACCAAAGAAGTCAGCTATTATGCTTTCTACCTGGTAGTAGAAATAGCAAGGCATTTTAATTTCAATCTTAAAACATTGCTTTTGCTCTATTGTGACAGTGCGGGTCAATTTTTAATAATAATGATGACGATGATTTTAAAAGATCATAAAAACGGTGAAGATAGAAGAATCAAACAGCAATAATTGTTAACAGTTATTTAGGACGTAAAATGGTCTGGGTCTTATGCTTGAATTATAGTATGTCCTTAAACTTTAGAACATTCTCATTTGAAGATATTATACACTTTTTGCTCTTGTACAAGACACTTAGCAGATTGACTGAGAGCTCAAACTCTGGAAATAACTGTATAGGCTTTCCACCTGACTCTGACAAATCTGGGTCACCTCGGAAAGCTGACACCTTCTCTCTGCTTCAGCTTCCTTTCTGTACAAACTGGAAAATAATTATCCCAACTTCATAGGTTTCTATGAGAAGTAAATAAAATAAATATTGACAAAGTGCTTATAACAGTTTCGGCCAATAGTAAGTGCTTAAAGCATTTGCTGTGATTATGCCCGTTTTCTGGGAAATCATTTAAAAATGACAAAATCATTGTTTTCCATTATACTCGACATGACTAAAGTCTTAGAGAAAGAGCCAAACATCATCATACCTGTGTATCCAGTTTTGCAAACACAGTTGAAGCTTCCTGGAACATTTTGGCAGACAGCGCCATTCTTGCACGGACCCAGCAGGCACTCATTGACGTCTCTCTCACAGGCCCTGCCAGTGAAGCCATCTGGGCAGCTGCAGGAAAATCCTCCTACTAAATTATGACAGGTCCCCCCATTGTGGCAAGGCGACGGAAGGCATTCGTCTATATCTATTTCGCACCAGCTACCAGCATAACCTGGCAGACACTTGCATAAGAAAGGCTGTAGAGGTTCATTTGCCACAATGATGACTGGAAGACTCTCGTGGCTCCTTAGCACAGAGCTCACGGCCAGCCTTCTAATACAGCTCCCTCCATTCTGACATGGGCCATGAATGCATGAGTCGTGATCCACGGATTCTACCTTTACTCCACTCTGCCGGAGAAGGATCTCTTTGATGCTTTCAAAGAAGGTGGCTACACCACTGGGGTTTACATACTGATTATTGTTCCGCTTCACAGCTGCTAAAAGAAATGTTTTATTGTTCTCCTCATGTGCACCATAAAGTTGCACAGCAGTCCCCAGGCCTGTCAGTTGGGAGCTGGCGATGCGTAGAAAATGAAGGTAGTGGTTAGTCAAGAAGTCCTTTACTGTTGGAACACCGAGACGCAGTAGGATGCTGTTATCCACTGTAGCATTAGAAAATCCAGCAAAGAAAACTCGGATATTGCTCGTGACTGTGCTGTGAACTCCATCATTGCTAAGGACAGTGAGATCAAATGTGCCATCCGTTGACCTCGGCTGTGAATTTAGATCACAAGTACCCCTTGGAATACTGAACAGGCTTGTAACTCCCGAAGTAAGGGAGCAGTGGAAGGTGTCTAAAACATCCGGATCCTGCGGCTTCACAGAACCTAAAATCCCACCAGGAAACAAATTGCCATAATAATTAACAAATATCTCCACGGTCCGAGACTGGGAAGGATTATCATTTTGGTCTATCACTGTGATATGCACGGTTCCTGTGGAAGACATTTGAGGAACACCAGAATCCCTAGTAATCACAGACAGGTAAAAGTCTGCAATCTGTTCTCTGTCAATCTCTCTGGTGGTGCTCAGAACTCCAGCAGTGCTCAGACTAAAATAATTGGTGGCAGGACCTGTGCTCAGCAAGTAATAGGTAAAGGGGCCTTGATTTGGAGGGAGATCGGGATCAGTGGACTGAAGGGTCATCACCAAAGTTCCTGGGCGTTTGTTTTCCATAACTTCACCTTCACTGATGGTCAACATAGGTCCATTATCGTTTATATCTTCGAGGGTGACTAACAGGGAGGCACTTCCTGTAGCTGAGGGGGTCCCTGAATCAACAGCCAAAACCGTGAGATTATAGATGGGTAGGGTCTCTCTATCTAATTCTGCAGTGACAGTGATCTGCCCTGTCTGTGGATTAATGGAAAAGGCACCATTTTCATTCCCTGATCCAATGAAGTAAGAAAACCTGCTCCAGCTGGGGACAGAGTCTGAGTCAAAGGCACTGACAAATGTCACATGAGTTCCAGTTGGGACCCCCTCACTGATCTGAATGCTATAGATGTTTAAACTAAAAATGGGTGGGTCATTGGCATCAAGCACAGTGACATTTACAGTGACCTCATCGATATCTGCACCCCTGATGCTGCCAAAATTCTTGGCCAATACCTTCAAAGATACCCTTTCTTCTTTTTCCCTATCAAGAAGTCCAGAAACATAAATTTGTCCAGTCTTCTTATTGATCTGGAAACCCTTCTTTCGACTGTTACCAAAAATCAAATAATGTACCTCCCCATCCATTCCCAAATCACGGTCACTGGCAAACACTTCTCCAACAATAGTACCTTTAGGAGCTGCTTCTGAGATTTCAAAATAGTAAAGTTTGGAAACAAAGCGAGGCACATATTCATTCGTCCCTTTTAATTGTATGTTAACAGTGGCAAAACTGCACCTTTCTTCATCAGGGACATTGAAGGCTTTCACAGTAAGATGGTAGCTCTGCTTGGTTTCAAAATCCAAGAAGCCTTGAGTGGTGATGACTCCTGTGTTAGGGTCAATGACAAAGAGGTCACTGTCAGAGGACTGTATGGTGTACGCAATCACAGCATTGGTTCCAGAGTCAGCATCTGTTGCATTTAGGTGGATGACTGTTGTTCCGCTTGGGGCGTTTTCCAAAACGGTAGGAAAATATTCATCAGGGAAGAATACTGGAGAATTGTCGTTCACATCAATCACATTTACAGTCACACTGCAGTAACCAGTTCTTGAAACCCATCCTCCATCTGTCGCGCTAATAGTCATTTCATGTTTCTGGCATAACTCATAATCAAGAGCTTTGGCTAGTGTTAATACACCTGTGGAGGAATTGATTGCAAAAATGCCTTCTTCATTTCCTGAAGAAATACTGTAGCTAATCAAGCCATTCATAGCTGCATCTCTGTCTCTTGCAGAAACAGTTCTGACAATGGCCCCGATACCATGGCTTTCCGGGATGGTTGCACTCATGTGATTTTGGGAGAATTCAGGTGTATGGTAGTTTTCCTCAGTGACAATTATTTGAACAGTGGCTTGGGATGAAAGTGGAGGGTTTCCTTTATCTCTTGCAGTGACAGTGATCAAAAAGTTCTGATTCAAATCAGATATCAGCAAAGAGGCTACTGAGATCCACCCCGTACTATTGTCCAACTTGAATTTTCCGAAATGATTTTCATTAGAAATCAAATATTCCACTTCAGAATTCAGTCCAAAATCTCTATCATCTACTGCAGTGACTTTGATTAACTTCGTACCAACTTTAACATTTTTGGTGACCGGAGTAAAATATTTAGTTTTAAGAAATTGCGGTGCATTGTCATTACTGTCCACTGTGTTGATGGTAACTGTTGTCTCACTAAGTAATGAAGGATTACCTCGATCTGAAGATGTCACTATAAAACTATGTCTGTTGATGTTCACATTACTGAAGCCGCTGACGTTCTGGTATTTTAAGACCTGTTTATTGAAAATCTCTCCTGTGGTGGCATTAATCCTGAAATACTCTGACTGAGATTTTATAAAATAGAACACTTGTCCATTTGATCCCTCATCAGGATCTGTTGCGGATACCTGAGTCACTTTGGAGCCAATTTCAGGAAGTTCAGGGCAATCTAAGTAATAGGAGGGTCTGCTAAATCTTGGAGCGTTGTCGTTAACGTCCGTCACAAATATTGTGACATCTGTACTTACGGTCCACCCAGAATCATGTGCAGAAACTCGGATTCTGTAACGGTCTGTATCTTCTCTATTTAAAGGTCTACTAATTACAATATCCCCTGTGCTGGGATTAATTGTAAATGGAAGACTTGTGTCTGTTATAGAATACCTACTAACTGCATTTATACCAATGTCTTCATCGGAAGTTGTGACTCGTGTAACTGTATATCCTAAAGGGGAATTTTCAGGAACATAGGCACTGAATATCTGAGAAAACCTAGGGGCATTATCATTTTCATCCAAGATGTTAATGATGACTTTTACTGAGGTACTCTGAGAAGGTGAGCCTTTGTCTGAGGACTTTATGGTAAGCACATACTGCGGTATTTTTTCCCTGTCTAACGGCCGAATGCTTCTAATTTCACCAGTGGCATGATTAATAGCGAAACTATGTTCTTTGTTGCCATTAACAATTTCGTAATCTAACTGTCCATTGGGCCCACTGTCCTTATCCATTGCCGAAACAGTAAGTATTTTGCGAGGAGAAAGATTTTCCAATATTTCAGATACAAATGGATCTTCCTTAAAAACCGGGGAATTATCATTGACATCTAAGACTGTTAAGTCAAGTTTCTCATAAGAGGATAAAGGAGGGAAGCCTCCATCCCTTGCCTCGATCCATATGACATATTTTTGTATCTTTTCAAAATCCAGAGGTTGACTAATGGACACCTGTCCTGTTAATTGATCAATTAGAAATGTACTGCCAAGGTTCCCACTTGCAATATAATAGGACAAAGGTTCTCCTCTCAAGGAGGACCCCGTAATGGTGGTGACAAGAGTGCCGACTGGCTGGTTTTCAGGAAACATGAAAGTCTGCTCTTTGGCTCTGACTTTAGGGAAATCTGCCTTGTTCACAAATCTAACAGTCACTGTCGTAGAATCTGTCTTTGGAAATGAGCCACCGTCTTTTACATGTACAGAAAATGTCATTTCCGAAGCCCCATTTAGTGGTCCAGCTGCCATAATGGCTCCTCTCAGTGGATCAATGTGAAATTTTTCAGAATTTCTACCCGAAAGAGAATAATGCAGTTCAGAATTGGGTCCAATATCAGCATCTGTGACTGTAACCGCGAAGACAAAGGAACCTGTGAAAGAGGGAGTGCACAGTTACCATCACATGAAACCCAAATAAAACATTTGCTAGTAGATTAATGTATACAAAATATTATATTGCTCCCTAATATCACTTTACTTTCTCATGATTACTGGAGGAAAACAGTAACTCCTATATTATCTCTGAAGTTCCCAAGTCAAATCTACTTAATGGTCGTCTTCAGGGACTGACCTGCCATTTTCTAACTAAAACCCATATGGTCTACTGGATTTAATATTTTTCAGTATGCCTTTGAGAGAAGCACAGGGAAGAGCAATGACTAATCATTCAGAATAATAGTTCCTAGGAGGAAAATCTGTACATAACACAACTTCCAACAAACATGATACTACAGGAGCTCTGCTAAGAGCTCTGTTTCTACCCAATAAAAAAAGATAACTGCTCTGTTATGTCTTAAAACAGCTTTGAATTGCCATCCAGGTAATCACGTCAACAGAATTTTTAATTTGTTTTAAAAAAATTATTTTGATTCTTTATACCTACTGTTTATTAGCAGCATTCTTTTATCTG
The DNA here is from genome assembly GCF_002007445.2 of Ailuropoda melanoleuca. Classification (NCBI taxonomy): domain Eukaryota; kingdom Metazoa; phylum Chordata; class Mammalia; order Carnivora; family Ursidae; genus Ailuropoda; species Ailuropoda melanoleuca. The sequence goes on from NC_048222.1 coordinate 126,338,420, forward strand.
TGAGCTGTTATCACACAGAGATAAAATATATATATCCATAAATCAATTAGAACAATTATAAAGTAGTACGTAATAAGGGCTGAGGAAGAATGGACTCAATTTGGATTCCAAAAGTTAGTGCTTGGGACAAATGCCAGTGGAACAGATTGTAGCAGAAATATGCAGAAAAATTGCCATAAGGACATGTTTTTGATATACTCATTCAGAAACCTTTCCAAACCTGCACTCATACCCCTAAAGTAAAGTTTATGACAAAAGTGAAAAGTCTTTTATTAAGGTCAGTGATTCTGATTAATTATAATACGTCTAATGAGGAAAAGATGCTTAAGCATTACATACCCACTTTTTATAGGGGATGCTATATTGCATCACCACACATTGGATGTAATTAGAATCATGCCTGCCAGCATCATTTCAGCTAAAGGCCTTCATCAGGGATTTATGACTTTGATATTGACATTTCCTTTTGATAAAAAATTGGCACAAAAGTTTATTCATTTCATACTTTGAATTGGTATCAGTTTGACATTCTCAAGTGAATATAAGATCAAAGATCACTGAAAGGAGAAATTCTGGATCCATTTACTTTTTCTTCTAATTAAAAATATTTTGAAGCAAGGCAGATCAAATTAATTTTGGCCTATATTTGTATATTTTCCTGTTTGGAAATGCATCTCAAATATTACAAATGGCAGATTATTTGTGCAGTTCTTAAGAGAGCTTGCCGTTCTTTACAAACAAGCAAATAAAACCGAACTAAATTTAAATGAAGAAAGAGAAATGCATATTATCATATGAAAGTGGTCATTAACATCTTCATAAACTTACTAACAGAAAACCTTCATCCATCAAAACTGGAATAAAATATTAATAACAAAAATTCATTAGAAATATTCATTCATTAAAAATTTTGAAAACCTATCTATGAAGGACTGAAGTAAAATATTTATTTTTACCAACAAATATAGTTGAATGCTTATTACCTCCCAGATGTTTCAGGTGTTAGCATATGGCCAAAGAAAGAAAGAAAGAAAGAAACAACATCCCTCCTTTCAGGGAATTTACAAACAAATTATATCTCAGGGCAGAACTCTTCTTGACTATAAGATGACTATTCAATCATTTGAAAATATTCAAGCAATATTAAGAAATAGTACCAGGAAAGACGTAGCAATTATAAGATCTTAAGCACAATTGGTTTAGGAAACAAGAATTAATTTGTGAGATTCAACGTTCCTTCAATATTATTAGTCAAAACAAGTTGAATTTTAGAGGATTTGCAAACCTAAGCTATATCAGAAATATTCACATAAAAGTAACAGAAATATATTTATAGAAAATGCCTAATGTATAGTTTGCATTTATCCATGAGACCTCAGAGTTGGCTTCATTACCTGGAGGAGTAGGAGACGGGATGTGTGTGACGTATGGATGATGTTGAAATCTTGGTGGATTGTCATTGACATCAGTCACAGTGACGAGCACGCTGGTAGAACTGGAAAGAGGCTCTGGGGACCCCGCATCACTGGAGACCACAACTAAAGTATAATTCTCTTTTGTTTCCCTGTCTAGCAATGCACTTGTGATGATTTGTCCTGTGGATGGGTTGATGGTGAACTGAGAGTTTCCACCAATGATCCTATAACTAAACAGAGCAGAGATAGGCATATTTTTTCTGGTTATCATGTTGTAGCATCTATTCACTAAAATTTAAAAACTGAGACAGAAATGTAAGAAAAATCACTAGAAGTATGATCACACAACAATTAAAGAATGTGGCTAGAAAATAAATATTTCAAATTTTATGTGAGCATCATATTGACAGTCTTTACTGTGAAATGTCCAGTGAGCTCAAGCAGGTCCTTACAAGTTATGTGTATTTCTTGGATCATGCAAGTCCCCAAAATAAACCCAAAAGACGATTGTATTATAAATAAGTGAACCTGAAAGCATAAATCAGGGCCTTGCTCTAATATTGTGGTTAGTGGCCAGGATCACAAATGAACATCTGTTAAATGAATTTAAAACTTATTTTTCTGCTGTGTAACATAATAAACCAGAGATCAGTTGAAGATTTTATTTTTAGAGACAAAACACTGTATTTGACATCCATTGACTATCCAGAACAACTAAAGAACGGATTATTTATACAAAGACATCCCTACTTACTAATTCTCTCATTTGTCATTTCTCATATGGCTATACTTTTCTTTCTTGTTGTCAGGAGAGGTATGACATTTTCATGGATATTCTGATGCTAACCAGATTGGTTAATGGGCAGGAGTTTCCACTGAGAATAGCTTTTCTCTTCTTCATGAAGAGGAAGCTATCTGTGTATTCCTTGGAGATCAGCTAGTGAAGAAATAGCTAAGCTTGAAGGTTCAGAAACTGGCTGTGGTCCATTGTTTTTAAGGTTGGAGACTGGCAAGGAAATGGATGTCTTTAAAAGTTTTCTCCTTTGTACCAACAAAGAAATGCCCTTGTTGGAATAAATGGCATGTTTCTAGAGTTTGGTTTGAGCCCATGAAAACATAGCCACAGCAAGAATCTAATAGAGACAGTAGAAAAAGGCCTACATTGTGGCAAATAGAGTATACATTCCTCCCATTAAGCTCACAGTTTAAAACAAACATTTCAGCATTTTCATCCTTTTTTAGAGAAATAATGAACTGTTGGGGAGCTGATATTTTTACAAAATAGAGGTCCTATAAAATGATAGCAAAATAGAAAAAAAAAGAGTAGAGAGGGAGTTTTGGCTGAGAAATGACTTCAGTATTTGGAAAGTACTTGATATCACTCAGATTTTTAACACTTTTTGGCACACACACGTGCCAGGATCAGGAGTAAATGAGAATAGCATTTCCTGGACCAGAAGTAACTCTTTAAACAATATAATTACTGTCCTTACACACTAGATAGCTAGTACCTTTATCAAAATAAAAATATACAAGGTTTATAACTGAATTCTTAAAGTTAGCAATTCAGGACTCATGAGATAATCAAATTGTTTCACCTCTTCAATAAATTCTGTAAGAATGAATTATGAGAATTCTGTGATGTTATTCCAGGAAACCCTGTTTCCCTACATCAGTGGATATAGAAATGACCAAATAACTTAACAGGGAAAAAAGAGTAATTCACAGCACGATAAACTTTTTTACAGCTGTTTGACAGCAAAGATCAGGGATCAATTAAATATTCCCTCAATAATTCACAAACAAAAATAAAATTAAAGTGATGAAAAACATATGAAAATTTAGATTTGGAGTTTTGTATATGACAAGACAGTGGTGTATAAAGGAAGAGCAATGTGCTGAAAGGCAAATGATGTGAGTTCTGGTCCAGGTTTAATGAGATACTCCATAAAGAAATCTTATACTGTAGGGGCGCCTGGGTGCCACAGCAGTTAAGCGTCTGCCTTTGGCTCAGGGTGTGATCCTGGCGCTGTGGGATCCAGCCCCACATCAGGCTCCTCCACTATGAGCCTGCTTCTTCCTCTCCCACTCCCCCTGCTTGTGTTCCCTCTCTCGCTGGCTGTCTCTATCTCTTGTCGAATAAATAAATAAAATCTTTTTAAAAAAAATCTTGTACTGTAAATTCTTATTCTTTATTTTATGCTGTTATACATGCTATGGAGCATATGACTGTTTAAAAGTAATTAACATCTTTACTATTTTTGAACATTAAAGAATAAATCATCATGTTAATATGTAATTTTTTTCTAGACTTCACCTGATTCTGAAGTATGTGAAAAGTCAATTTTAAATATGAAGTGTTCTGTAATTCACATAATATCTATAATACCAGTTTAGTGCAATTTATACTTGTAAGTTAAAACACACACACACACAGATAGAAGGGACATAATGGATAGACAGCCAAGACAATACGCCCAGGTCTTGGTTTGGTTCTCACCCCTTCATGGAGATCTTTTCTGCTTATCTGGTCCACATTAATTTCTTCTAAGGGTTTAAACTCTACTAGATTGGGTTTTGTGTTATCTTTGTAGCATCTAAACACCTACACTGGTTTTTGGGGATTTGCAGCTCCTTCCTGTGTTCTTACTGTGCACTGAGCACACTACAAGGCATTTCATATATGCTCTCATTTTACTTCAAAACAATCCTGACAGTTTGGTTTTGTTTTGGATTTTTTATAGATGAGGAATCTGAATCTAAGAGAGACTCGTGTAGTTGCACAACAAAGCATAACATCTAAAAATGGTAAATCTAGAGTTGGAACTTCTGTCTTTATGACTTCAACACAGACTTGCTCCATTAGACCACGACATAGAGAAGGTAAAACTCAGCCTGAGGGGATCTAGTGGAGACAAGAAATGCTGTACTGCTTGCTAAAGCCAAAGGGGACTTGTTTTTGTTTAAGGGATGCCAATGTAGCATCGGTTTACATTGATTTGGTTCAATGCAAATCAACAAATGTGTTACTTATTTGCTGATTCAAGAATAAGAAATGACTGTTTCAAATTATTGGCGTGAACTGACATCATTGCTATCTAAAATCTAAATCAATTGTTTTTGCACTTGTAAAGCTAAAATACCCCAATTTGATTTTTTTAACCTTTTTCTTTGCCTCTTCCTGAGCTCTACTAGGATCATAAAACACTGTGCTGTATGCTACTAGAATACGATAATTTAGTAATAGTTAAGAGACTGTACTTTGAAACACAATTCACTTGGGCATGAATATTTACCTCACTCATAACACTTCAATTCATCAAATTATTTAACCCTTCTAAGGCTTTTCTTTCTACCTGTAAAGTGTGGATCACATATGCATTCCTTTCACTTGATAGTCTTGAGTATTAAATGTAATTTCATATGAAATGCATTTGGAATTGTAATTGGTACATGATGAGAATTAAAAGTCTAGGATTACACACATAACAGAGCATATATACGTATGTAGTTACAATTTAATAATCTATCATTTATAATCTATTATAATCCATCTACATACTTAGTTAAACGGATAGGTGGGCTAACAGTCACATTGATTAGAAAGTAAAAATCCTGCCCTTAAGCTTACATCCTAAATGGAAGAAAGAGAGGAAAGTAAGTACAAAACCAGGCAGTATATTTGAGTGTTATGAAACTGTCCAGAAGCACTGCTCTAGGTATTCAAAAGCCAAAGAGGCCACTTTTGAGTGGAATGATCAAAAGAAAGCCTTCCTGGAGGAAGGCTAAATTGAAGCTGGATTTTAAAGAGGCTACCCATCTTACAATAGTGGTGAAAAGGGAGAAAGGTGTTCCAGGTCAGGAGTCAGCAGATTTTTTCTGTAAAAGGCCAGTGTTAGCACATATGGCTTTGGAGGCCAAAAGAGCTCTGCTATAATACTCAACTTGCCATTGCACCATAAAAACAGCTGCGGACAAAAGTACATGAATGGGCACGACTGTATTCCAATACAACTTTATTTACAAATTCAGGCACTGGGCCGAATCTAGCCTGCAGACTGCAGTTTGCAGAACCTTGATCTAGCATACAGAAGAACTTGAACAAGGCCATAAGGATTGGGAAACACAGATCCTTTTCCCAGGAGCAGAAAGCGATCCAGTGAGCCTGCAAGTTGGGCTATACGTTGAAGATTTGGGCAGAATAAGCTGGGACTGTTTATGGAGTGACTGGAATATGGAGACTGGGCATTATGCCATGGGCAAACTGGAAGTTGAAAGATTTTGAGGAAGGGAGTATTGTTAAAGCTGAGCCCCTGAATGCCCAAGCTGGTTCATATTAATGCCATTGCTCTTTCATTCACTGACCTAGGCTTTGCTTCACCCAGATCACTTCCTACAACACTGAGACATAAATCATCATAAAATATAAACTAGTCGTGTTATTGCCCAATTTAAACACTTCAGTTGTTTCTCCCGTTAGCTACAGACAAGAGTGTGAATTTTTCACCCAGTATACAAGGCCCGTTCCTCACCCACACCAACCGTACGGAACAGCTTTACTTCCCTGACACTGTGCTTCTGCAGGGCTCCTTGCCCTTAAACCTATTACTGTCTTTGCCTAGAAGATCTTTCATGCCTTATTTGTTGATAAGCTACTTCCTAGTCTTTCCAAAAATCATTAATTACTTGAAGCTTCTACTGATTTCTTCAGATCGCATTGAGTATTCTGTTCTTTCCACCCATTCTGTGCTTAAACTAGACTTGTCACAGAGTACTATAATTACAAGATTACAAAATTATCTCCTATACTGAACTGTTCTCCCTGTGGTAGCTAGAGAGCTCAAGTCCTCAGGACTTAAAGGCCTGGGACATAGTGAGGGTTCCAAAATTATAAAGTACAGTGTGGTATATCAATTGGAGGGATTAGAAACCAGAGTCAAGGAAGAAAGTTAATTTTTATTATAATAGTCCAGGCATGATGTAATTGTGGACTGAACTAGAATCTTGGCAGGAAGATTGCACAGAAAAGAATGGGTGCCAGAGGCATTAGTAAAGAAGAAACATGAGAACTTGTCCATTGACTGAGTATAGAGGGAGAGGATGACCCTTGGCTAGCAAATGGCAATGAAGAAAGCAAGGTAACACCATTAAAAGAACGCAGAATGCCAAGAGGAGAAACAGGAAAAGTTAGGAGTTTCTGATATGCTGTGCTTCTGATGTCAACAGAACCTCCAGGTAGGGATATCCACTACAGAGTTATAAATGTAGGCAGGGGACTCAGGGATAAAGTCAGAATGGATAGCACAGATTTAGAGTTTTCTGCATAGTTTTCTGGGTGGTTGCAGCTATGAAAATGAATTATTTTCTCTCTCTCTCGCTCTCTCATTCCCTCACTCTTGCTCTCTTGCTCTCACACACAAAGAAAGGGGAAAAAAGACTGAGAAAAAATATTTGGGGAATATCCCAATTATTTTGGAGAGAGGAAATCAGAAGGTAAATTAGAAAGTGTGGTCAGAGATGCAGAGTGAGAAATAAAAGATAACATTTACGTAGACATTGAGGAGAAAAAAAATGCCAAAAGAAAGGATGACCTGTAGTGCAAATATTGAAAAAGGTAAAGGAAAATAAAAACTCAGAAAAATCACTGGACTTGATAAATTTCAGCAGAATCTTTGGATAGATTACTTTTTTAATAAAACAATAGAGAAGAAAAGCCGATTGAAAGATTTTCAGGAATAAATAGCTGGAGAAAACTGTAAGGAAGTCCCACTTTCTCAAAAATGTGGTGTAAATAAAAAATGAGTAAAAACAACAGCTCTAAGAATTGGACTCATTCATTCAATACATTTGTCAGTCACTACTATGTTGCAGACATCATGTAAGGAAGAATATAGTAGGAATAAAACAGATATAAGAAAAAGAAAAAGAAAAAACTAACATTAATTTAATGACTTTTGTGTCCTGATAATTGTTTTAGAGACATTTACATGTTTTAACTGATTACATATATATTACTTGACACATAGTAGGTGATCAATATATATTTAACTTTCACAAATTGTAAAGTAACAATTCCTATCTCCACTTTTACTGATGAATATACAGAGCCTTATAGACACAAACATGACTTTTCTAAGTCATGGTAGGTAAATAAAGGAACCAGCATCCAATATCAGATAGTCTGAGCATTTCCATAGGCATCAATACATGATCCAGGGGACAGGGATGATTTGAAGATCCAAGAGACAAATGCAAAAATGGTTAAATTAGAGATTTGGAGGAAACTAAATGGGATGGGATTAAGAACACAGAGTAAGGGATCTGCCTTTGAATGTTGACCCTGTCAATATAGTTTTGTGAGATTCTCCAGTGCCGTGACATGAAATTTAGAAGTGAGGTTTAAATGGAGATTTGGTCTAGTTGAGAGAAAAAGGGATACATATCCTTAAAAGCTAACTGCTGGAGTGGGTGTCTGTCTGGGAAGCAAATATATAAAGTAGATAAAGAGTAGGAATTAATGCAGACTAGTTTACCAGAGGGGAAAATACTGGGAGTGAAATAAAGTATATAACTCAAAGTACGTGCACCATCCATAAAAATTTGTAGCTTGATCAAATGAGGAGAAAGAAAAATATAAATAAATATTTTTGGGGTGACTGCTGTGTACAAGATTATGGTAGACCATAAGGGAAAATTAACAAATTATATGACACATAACGGTTGTGCTATTAGAAAGCCCATCAGTTGGGGCGCCTGGGTGGCAGAGTGGTTAAGCGTCTGCCTTCAGCTCAGGGCGTGATCCCGGCGTTCCAGGATCGAGCCCCACGTCAGGCTCTTCCGCTATGAGCCTGCTTCTTCCTCTCCCACTCCCCCTGCTTGTGTTCCCTCTCTCGCTGGCCTGTCTCTATCTCTGTCAAATAAATAAAAAAAATCTTTAAAAAAAAAAAAAAAAAAGAAAGCCCATCAGTAGTTGGGTAAATGACTTACATACATAATATTTAAATAAGCAATATAAAATTAATATAAAATAGCTAGTTAACCAGGAGAATGGGTTTCTCTCAACTCCATGATTAGGAAGGCATGATTAACACCCAATATAAAAGTGTATAATATTCCATTAAAACGATATCAGGCCAGAATAAATAAGGTTTAGGCTGGCATAACTACTTACTTTATCTATGAAAGTATTTTAAATCTAAGCTGTAATAATTGTCTGTCCTAAGATAAGTGAATTTAATTATTTTTGCAAGATAAAAATAGCTTCAATTTCTATATTATCTCACTATATGACAATTGTAGTCATTTAAAGGCTTTTGCAGACTTATTTTATCGATCTCAGTGAATGTAGAAGTATAACGTTAATTCTCTGATACTAAAGGAAGAAGAAAATTCAACCAGTCAACTGAACAACCAAAATGCATACTATCAAATCAAAACAATCATTTCAAAGCTATTAGCACAAATGTGTAAAACGTTCTGGAAATACAGACAGGATTTTCTAGACCAACTTTACATTGATCACCATTGCTCACAAACACAGGTCACATTTAGCAGTGCAACTCTGACATACTCTAGAAGACAGTATATCTTCATAGCATTTTATTCTAGTACTTGTATTGATTTTGTAAGCATGGGGCTTCACAATTGATTGTTCCAGCAACTGAAACATCTCGGACAAGGATACTGTTCTGCCACTGACTGGTGATAGTCTACATATTATATTTAGAGTAAGACTCCTTGGCATGGCAGATAAAGATTTATCAGACTACAACACTACAATGAATAGGACATCTCTTCCAAGATTGTCAGAAACTTACTGAGCACTAACAGATGACAAGCAAAGGGAAAAGTGCTTTGCAAGGGTGAGGACAGTATGTGTTGATGGATATTGAGTATTTTTTGTTCTAGGCACTATTCTAAGCAGTTCACTTGAGTGTTTTATTTGTCTTCACAATAATTCTATCAAGTCAGTTTTATTATTTAGTATACCTATTTTATTGGTAAGAAAATTGACCCCCAGGAATGTTAAATCAGCTGCCTCACAATTAATAGTAGAGTCAGCTTCATTCCCAAGGCTGTGCTCTTAACACTAAGCTAAGACTTAGTGCGTAGGGTATGGATTCCATGATTTCTATGCTTTGGCACAGGACAAGCAAGGAGGTGGTATTTTGAGCCTCAGGCCACAGAGAAGGTAAGTTGTACCTGCCTCTTTCCAGGTGATGCTAAGCACAGGGACCCAAGAGGCATATAGGTATGACCTTGGGCAGAAGTTTTCTCCATCCTTAATGATTTCACTGTATAAACGTTTTGGAATTCACCTCTTTTCCTGGAAGCAGGTCCTAGGCTTCTGAATGAAGTTCGTGCATAGCCTTCCCTCCTACAGTGCGTGTCAGTGTCCATCTTCTTCCGGATTCCCTCCTGTAACTCCGGCCAGACCTGCTAAGCTACGAGGTGACTCTTCCTCCTAAACCTGCCTTTCAAGCATTGGGAGAATTCCAAATAAACAGTTTCTGCCCTTCTTTTGTTGCTCTATACTCTCTCCTTAAGCATTCATATTCATTTTCTTGGTTTTAAATATGCTGTAAGTATTGATGACTCCTAAATCTGTGTCTTCAGCCCTGGCCCTAACCTAAGCCTCACACTTGTATCTTCAGTGTCCCAACTGATATCTCTATGGGAATGAGTAGTACTCATCTCAAGTTGTACTCAGATAAGAACTCCTGGTTTCTCTCATGCCTGTCTTTCCTCCAACACTACCTACAATGGTACCGTCTGCCCATGTGTTCAAGCCAAAAAGTAGAAGGCTCTGATTTCTCTTTGTCTTATTCCCACTTACAATCTCAAATATTTTTCCAAGTCTATTCACTTAGTTTTCATTTCTCCACCTTAGTACATGGACACTCCATCTTTTGTTTGAGTCACTATATTAATTATTACCTAAATGGTCTCACTGGTTTTTCTCCCAATGGCTTCTTTCTATAGTCCTGCCTCTTCCAATCCAATCCAAACAGATCAGTTTATATTGTTCACTGTTTGAAATACTCCAATAGTTTCTCACATAAAAATAAAATTTAAAATCTCAATTTCTAAATAAATAAATAAAAAATCTCAATTTCTTACCATGACCTAGGAGCCCTCAGATGGCCTACATGATCTTGCCCCTGTCTACCTCTCTGGCCCCTTTCTCACTTTGGTCCACTCTCACAAACCCTCCTAAACACACCATGCTTACTTCCATCCCACAGTCCAGTTCCTCCAGCCTAAATGCCACCTCCTTAGGGAGGTTACCCACAATAACCATACCTAAAAGTCCCTTGTCACTCTCTGTTATATAAGCCTGTTTTCTTTTCAAGGCTGTATTCACCATATGAAGAAATCTTATTAATGTCATATTAAATGGTTTATCTACCTCAAAAAGAACACAGGCTCGAAGAAAGTGGAAATGCTCCCTTGTTACTCATACAAACAACTCAATGCATGTTTATTAAATGAAAAATACCTTGAGGCCTTCTATATAATTCAGTCATCCCTACCAGCAGGAAGAAACTAATGCCAGTTTCCCAAAGTGGTTTTGAAAATAGAAAATTAGTAACAAACAAAATAAATCCCTAACCAAATCATCACAATAGCAACACGCACGGGCCACCCCTGACTGATAACTCCTCTGAACTCTCAAATTCTCTATTCTGACCATTACTGTCATAGTCATCTGACCCACTCTCATTTACCTACTACCAGCCTACAGAAGGTGGGGGTAATGTGTGGGTAAGAAATATTTATGTCTTCAAGACTTTTCTCTGGAAAATTTGGAAATGTTCATTTCTTAAAGTTTAGAATGGGCCTGGAAGAATGTGACCCAGCTAGATCCACCAACTGTTACAACCCAACTGCTTTCATGTGCTCTCTGAACAAGGTACCATATTGTTTTCTCCATTTTGAATAGATGTAAGTGGAGTAAAATAAACTTTTTAAACTTTGAAAATACAAATATTCTTATTGGGACTAGCGGTTGGGTTAAAAATGGCCAAAGTTCTTTGATACTCCTCCCATCAAGAGGTGACGTGCCTCTCTCCTCCCAGTGAATCTGGGCAGGTCATGGCTGCTTCAACAAATAAAGCATTATGGGAGTGAGACTATGCCGCTTTCGGGCCTTTTCCTTAAGAGCACTGCCAGCTGACATCTGAAGTTCTTGGAGCCCAGAGCTACCATGTAGCCCATTTTAGCTATCTGCTAAAGAATCACACTGAGAAGCCCTGAGACCACAAGATCAGAGACAGGGGCCTAGCTGAGTCAACCTGTCCAAGGCACCAGACATTGAGTGAAGACATCTTGAACCTTCCAGACCATCCAGGAGCCAGGTAAATACCACTAAGAGATACCAGTCCATCACATGAAGGAGAAGAATCTCCCTGTGAACCCTGTCCTACAAACAAATTAAATGAACTACAGAAACATGAGATATGATAAAAATATAAATAAAATTAACTAAAATTTTATAATAATAAATAAAATTATTATTAATTAAATCCTCATTTTAGGCATAGTTGGTTATTTAACAGTAGGTAGCCACAACAGGGCTATGCATTAATATAACAGACTTTCTAGCAAAATTAAGCATTATATTCATTTAGTCCAAAGACTAATGTTTGATGAGAAAGACAATCAAAATTTACAAAGGGAAATGTACTGACCTGATAACCGCATTTGTTGAAGCATCAGCATCTGAGGCATTTACCAATAAAACGTCTGTTCCAGTTGGTGCATCTTCAGGAATTGTGGTGAAATACATTTTACTGGCAAAAGTGGGGACATTGTCATTGATGTCATCTACTATGACATTGATTGTTCCAGTTCCAGTCAGGGCTGGGGATCCTAGAAGGAAAAGAAAATCAAGTTTTTAATGTTTATAAATAATGAAGATAATAGCAAATTTAACAGTAATTTGTTGTAGATAGCACTACTGATGAGACTTTAGGAAACATCTCAAAGTGAAATTTCTAAATGTTACAAGCGATGGAGTGATTTTTAATTTCATTACAAGGAAAGTACCAAAAACTAATGATGAACTATATGTTGGAATAAAAAATGATTAAGATGATTTTAAAAAGGAACAAAAGTATTTTCATTTATGAACTAGTATTTCAAATCTTTTCTGGGGATCCTGCACAAAAAGAGTATGTCAACCTCTCATCATATTTTAAAGGTCCTGATCCAGCAATGTGGAACACAACAATATCATTTAAACACCACAAAAGGGGCACTGCTGGTTTCTCTGAAATTCCATTAAAATAACTCAGTAGATTTGGAGAATACCCATGGGCATTGAATAGATGGCCAACTGACAAGGCAAGAAAACTAAATTCCTAGTCGTGACTATCAATGTTAATATCAAAAATTTGGGTTTCTAACTCTTTAAATCCCCTTTTCTGTACTAATATTTGTCTGTAAAGAAAAAAGATAAAGCTTCAAGTTATGTCTCAAAACTGCAAACTTCCATTTGCTAGAAATAACATTATGTCAATGAGCTGATTTAGAATTACTTTCATTATATTTATCTACTATTTAATATAAATGTGAAACAATTCCTTTTTATTTCTTGTTCCAGTTCTGTTATCAGCATAAAATGAAAAGCCAACATTTAGTAAAGCCTTGGCGTACATCGTCTGTACTACGCAAAGTTAACAGACTCTTTGTGGTGAAGATCAGATGCAGAATTTGGTTAGATTCTGTGGGTTGTCCCACAACTAAAAGTCAAATCAACTGCCTTTAGAGGCACTTTCAAAATCATTTTTCAAATTTTAATTTCTCTAAATAGAAGCAATAGAGATCCGTTTAACTGTGTTTATCTAAAATAAAATAAAGCCCTGAATACTCCCCTTTTCTGTTTAAAATATTAAAACATTTTCTCCGTAAAATTATTTCTCCTTATATGAAGTTAAAATTCTACTAATTCCTAGCATCAACACTTTTTTTTTTTTAAAAGCCATCCATTCATTTCTCTGTAAAATGTCTATGGTGTGAACTTTTACTCTCACAGAATGGTGTTGTGATTCACAACCTTCTGTATTATTTTGTCTGGCCATCTTGTGATTTGCTGATATTTCCTTTACTACTATTTAAACTTTTTCTACGTTCTTAGATTGTAATTACTGATGGCCTGATACCAAGCAGCTTTTATGCTCAAATGTATAGGAACCAAAATCAGCAGACTAAAAAATTATGGAACCCAGTGGGTTTGGTGATCTGTTATTTTTGTGTTCTGTACAAGGAAGCTCAGACTCTATGTGAGATGTGCATGACCAGTTGAGCTGGGCACTGTAATGAAGCACGATCACTCCCAGAATCCTATGGAATTAAATTTAGGCTATATGTCTTTCTCAGTAAGTTATTTTATATTAAGCAATCCAGTTACATTAACATATTTTTAAATTCATTACTGCCAAAGTCTTATCTTTTATTTCATTTTATTATATTTTTTTAAGAGAGAGTGGGAGAGAGTGCGCATGTGGTAAGGGAGGAGCAGAGGGAGAGGAAGAGAGAGAATCTTAAGCAGGCTCCCTGTGGAGCACAGAGCCCAACAGTGGGGCTTGATCTCAGGACCCCAAGATCATGACCTGAGCCAAAATCAAGAGTCAGACACTTAGCCAACTAATTCAGCCAGGCATTGTACATCTTACCATTTAGGCGTTTGATTTTATATTAAAGGAAAGAAAATAAGTCCTCACTATTCCTTATATGTATAATTAACTACAAACTTACTAAAATAGCATAATTGCCTTTTCACTAATCACTTAGTGTAGATAATGGTAAAATGATGTCACAAGTATTTCACACACAAAATAGATTTGGAGGTATTATAAACACTGGAGAAGCACATCAAAATAAGACCTTAACAATCTCACTCAACACATTAATAATGATTATATCAAATGTTTATTGAGTCCCTAGGTGTGCAAGTGCTGGCTGAAGAAGTTTCCATAAATTATCTTATCTAATCCTCATCAGTTAGTACTTCTGCTATCTCCATTTTATGTTTAAATAAGCTGATGATTAGGTTAAGTGACTTTTTCAAGGCCATAGATATAGTGAGGAAGCTGGGATTTAAACCACGTGACTGGGATGTGATGATGTTTGCCACTGGCAAAAAGCTGGAAGATGTTGCTAGTAGCTGGACTCGTGCCATTCAGTGAGATGTGCTGGGACTTTGGACAATCTGGGTCCAGACAACAACACAAGACATGAGTTGGAGGAAAAGGCCCATCTGTGAGGGACCTTAGTTATTTGCCAGTTGATGTTTGTGGGGCATTTGGAGACAACAATCTTGTCAGAGATTTTGAATTTCTCATAAGGGTCATGTTAAAGCTAACTAAGTATCTTCAGGGGTATTATTGATGACCAATGTTTGTCCTAAATCTCTTATGTGTGTTTAATTATATATAATTTGGTGAAATGGAAGTTGCATATCTGCATCATGTTAAGATCTCTTCCACTGCTTACATTGCAAAAACATAACTGGAGGATATCTGTGCTTTTATGTGGGCAAAAGAGGTTGTCATGGGAAGGCAAATGTGTATACTATGATGAATTGAGAGAGGGAATAATTAAATCAAGGTCCTAGAAGCAAAGGATAGGAGGAGATGGAGGGCTCTTTCATATCTTTTACTGACATGGAACTCCACTCACCAAATTTCAGTCTCCTTATCTGCAAAATGGGAATAATAAGCATAGAACCTACCCCAAAGAAGTATTGAGGGAAATGTAACATGCTTAGCATAGTGACCGGCACATGGTTAAAATGCATCCTTCATTACTCCTTGTTCTTGTACTTGCTTTAGAAACAAGGAAAATGAAAAACTGACTTATAGAAGGTTCATTTTTAAATCTTACAGATTTCAATATCATAATTCCCAGGATTTCAGTTCCCCAACAGAACTTCTGAGTCAGTTCTATAATAATATTATTTAGGAAAACATTTGAGTCATCCTTTCCTTTTGATGATTCCTTTGTAGTATAACAATATGAGACAGTCAGCTCTCAAAACTTTCATAGTTTTGTGGAGAACATGTTGATTGGAAATTTAAAAATAAAAAATTTGATAATTTACAGTGAGAGTTTAAAGAAGACCTACATATTTCTGGTAGGCACATTGCTCTCTAATCAACAATAAGTACTTAAACTTGTTAAGAAATAGCCCAGTAACTGCCAACCAAAGGTTTTATCTTTGGTATTCTAAAGTGTCTGATGACACACATATGGAAAACCACATAAAATGATGACTAACTCATTTGGTTAGAAACATGTGATTTCTTCCTTTGTCTATAAACTACATAAATATTGTTGCTGATGTGTTTTCTGAATTAGTAAGCAGAAAGAGAAAAACATTGTTTATGCAGGAAAATATTCAGCAAGTTCAATCTCACTGTCTTCATACCAGAGAAGTTCTAATTTTCCAAAAGATTTTAAAAGCACACCAGTAACAACAGATGGTCCTGACTTGAAAGTAGCCACATAGGTGGTTACATTTGGTTAGATTCTGTGGGTTGTCCCACAACTAAAAGTCAAATCATCTGCCTTTACATGCATTTACAAAATCATTTTTCAAATTTAAATTTCTCTAAATACAAACAATAGAGATCATATCAACATGGGGACTCTTCTCAAGCAAAGAATGATCCCCAGATTCCCCTTTACTCCCCTTAGTCGCTGCCACAACCCACTTTATAAGTACTTAGGTTTCTCTTCCTATTTTCTTCATGAATTGATAGTGTGAACCACAATTTCTCATGGTCTCTCTTTCTTTTTGCCCCAAAGGATGTGCATGCAGTCTTATCTACTTTTTTCAATTTTACAAGGAAACCTTACAAATACATTGTTCTAAATTTCTAAGTCTTTTACTGAGATTTAACTAACTCTAAACTTGAATTCTGCCTCCAATATATTTTACTTTTGTTCTTGGGAATGGGGCCTACCACCATACACCTAGATCCCACCTCTTTCTTGTCTACTGATAGTGTGAGCTCTGGAAGTCTTTGCCTCTCAACTTTCAGCAGGAAGATGAAGTCAAGAGAGAAATACGGAATCCCCTCTGATTTCAAATAAATCTCATTTCTACATCACTCATCTCAGATGAAAGACACAAGTTCCCTAGTCATTGGCCCACACAAATCTTAGCACATCCTCTTATCTGCTAATTGAATGATGAAGTCGTGTTTTTTTATTGTTGCTTTTCTGCATTTGCTTGTTTTTATACTCTACTTCTTTTTTTTTTTTTTAATCTTTTTTTTTTTTTTTAAATTTTTNTTATTTGACAGAGATAGAGACAGCCAGTGAGAGAGGGAACACAAGCAGGGGGAGTGGGAGAGGAAGAAGCAGGCTCATAGCAGAGGAGCCTGATATGGGGCCTCGATCCCATAACGCCGGGACCACGCCCTGAGCCGAAGGCAGACGCTTAACCGCTGTGCCACCCAGGCGCCCCTATACTCTACTTCTTAATTGCGTGAGGATGTGGTCTAGGGTCCTTATGTTCCTGTTTCCTAACATCTTTTTGTATATATCCCTTGTGAAGTGCTGCACAATGTTTACTAGTACTTTATCTTTAGTCTAGAACTCTATGTTGACTCCAGGCTGATACATGCAACTGACTACCTGTTGTCTCCTCTTGCAAGTTGCCAAAAAAGCCTCAACATTAGTATGTCAAAAACTGATATATCAATTATTCTGTGTAAACTTAGCCCATATTTTTATCTGTAAATGGAAATATAAATGTATACATACATATATTTGTATATACATATTGTTGAACACTTATTTGAAATCAGATATATATGGTATATATGGTATACATGGTGCGTGTGTGTGTTTATAGATCTTCTATCACTCATTTAATGTACAGATTCCATGAAGTAGGTATTGTTTAATTTTTTTATGAAAAATTTGAGACTCAAAGAATTTAAGCAATTTATTTGCATTCAGTCATAGTGGAAAGAGAAAGCCAATTTGAACTCTTAAAAAAATCTTTTTTTAGTTTATTGGTCTCAGCTAAAACTATGCCATTCTTATTACAGATGTTTTACTCTGTATTATCATTACTATCAATATACTTCTGCCATATCCCCTATTAAGTTATAAGATAATTGAGAGCAGGAATAATTTTATTTAATTCATCTTTATATAAATCCATAATGCATACCGTTAGGACTTGTCCTCATTCTGTAGTCATTTCCTCTGATTCTTTATATGAAAATCTGGTCTAGTGACTGGCTGAAAGTTCAAAGAGCTGAATATTTCTAGAAATATACATGTGGGAATATAGGCCTTAGCCTAAGGCTGGGGTCAGAGAACAAGACTGCAGACAAAGGTCAAAGTTTTGGAGATAGTCTACTACTTATAAACAGAGGGTCCCAATTAATCCTGAGTCCCAGGAGAAGACTCAGAATACCAGGGGCCAATGTTTAGTTTGAAAAGATCTGATAATGATGAATTATATAGGCAGTAGTGTAATAGGGCAAGATTTTTCAATTTCATCAGGGATTGATTTATGAAAAACAGATGCAATCAAAAAGAAGAGGCAGGATGTAATGACACAGACTCCTGGTAGCTGATGGGGGGCCAATGAAAAGGTTTGCAGTTACAAATGAAATAAAAAATTAAGGTCTCAGAAATTTATAACTGTGGAGGCTAGGAGGTGCAGTGGACATTTGAAATATAATTTTAAGTCAGAAGATACAGGGAACTTCAAATTTCATTTTGTAAAATTTTATATATTGTGTATATACACATTCATCTGTATTAATATGTATACATGTATGTATACTTACATATAAATGTAAAGTAAACATGAATAAATTGATAGAAACCTGGAATTTTTAGAGCAAATGGCAAACAATGCACATGATTCTACAAAGCATTTTTAAAACTGTGTGAAAATAAATCACAAACACGGAGAAAGAATGTTCACAGCTTAATCTTCTGAAAATCCATGCTACTGTGGGTTGTTCCAATGCTTAGTCTGAGTCATATTCTATATTTTTTGAATTTGGGAAATTATTAAGTAAGTTAAGTAAGTAGTAAGCCTTTTAACACTGGTGGCTTAATAAGCTCAAATATATCAAGATAAAGTTCAAGATAATTTATAATAAGATTTTAAAAAAGAAAAAAGTTTCAGGCAACTGCTCTATCAGAAAATACATCTTTAGTAAGTGTAATAAATGAATCTAAATGAGTCATTAAAGTTCAAACTGCAGGCAGATTACATTTTTTATGTTAACCCTTATAAATTAAACATACTTTCGTGAAACATGAAAAACTATTCCACAGAAATAAAATTTTTGCCTAACTGAAATCTGGTGCTTTACAACAAAGCCGATTTCATTCTTGACATCAAACATTGGGTGAATGGGTCCTCTGACTGGGTGTGTATTTGGTATAGTAAAGTATTAGCTTCTTTTTTTCTTTCCCATGAAGTAAACATGGTTTTCTCACAGCTCGTAAGCCATCCACTGAAAACGTACTGAATTTCAGCCATTCTATATTAACATTGGAACTTCTATGGTTAGATTTAAATTTGAATTCAGCAAATGTATAAAGCAAATAGGTATGGAGCATATAAATATGACTGGAAGTTTAATATTTTAGAAATTACATTTTATAGTATAATTTATTACTGCTAATTAGTTCTACAAATACATTTATATCAAGTAGGCATATGTATGCATAGGTAACACCTGATTTTTAAATTATCTCTGCAGGAATCTTTATCAAAAACACTGTATTTCCTTGATAAATTCTTATACTAAATAGAGATGATAAGTAAAACTAAAGCAACCATTTAATAATGTTATGAAAATGACACGGAAAAGTTGCACAACCATGTGAATGTACTTAATGCTGTTGAACTGTACACTTAAAAATAATTAAGATGGTAATTATGTTATATATATATAGCCACAATTTAAAAATTTTTTAAAGTAATATACAATGTTAATAAAATATTTTATTCTGCACAAAACGTAGGTCTTGAGGAATTACTCTTTAAAGGATATTTTTTAAAATTCTCAAAAAAAAAAAAAAATCCTCAACACCTGCTGAAATCCTGAAACACCAAAGGCTGTCTTCAAATGCTAAACACAACCTTCCTCCTGCCTACTTAGTGAAAATATTGAATTACATATTTATGAAATAACTATCAAAATAGGCTACAAAACGGTTATGTTTTAACAGGATAAAATTAAAGGACTTTTGAAGAGAAAAAAAACTAACAATAAGATCAAGTTAATTTTTATGATATTTAATGTTTATCTTTTAAGCAACATAAACATTTTCCTTTACAAAGCAGTTTATTTCCATTTCAACATTGGGTCCTTTGTCTACTTATATTTATAGCTTATATGAGTAAATAAAGTGTAGACTGAAATTATTTTATTAAATTTTAATTCTATGCAACAGAATGACAATTCTAGCTCTTATTTAACAGAATTTTGGAGGTTAAATCATCTGTTTTTGTATTGTATCTCATGAATATATAAAAGAAATTCTACATAGGAAGATTTTTTCCTATTAAAGAGTAGCTGATTTAAAGAAAATTATGTAAATAAATAATTTATAATAATACTTTTGTCACTAACAGATATGGTACAAAGTCTTACTAGAAATAAAAGGAAGTAAAATAATCATCAGTTATCAACTTTGGAAATAAATTCTCATCTAGGACAAGTATTTTGTTACAGTAACCTTATTTGGCCCAAAATGGAGTCATTCATGCTAAGCCTCCCATCAGCAACCCAGAACTTAACTAAGTTTCTGTGTTGGGGTGTTCTCCCAGAAAGAGAGGCCTAGGTCAACCAACCAGCACTTGCCTCTTCAGCACAAATTACTTCAGCTAACTCCAAGTCTTCCTTATGCTCTGTCTAGGGAAAGTGACCTTGCTTTAATCAGTCAGCAAATGCCAGTATAATGTCCTTGCTCCTGCTCACCTGATCTATATGAATCTCATGTCTTGTACAGATCTGTGAAGGTTCTTTCTATTAGACTGGATACTGCTTGATTCATGAATTGCTGAATAAAAGCTTACTAGATCAGTAAAATGTTTCAGGAAAGATTTTCGTTCAACAACTCAAATGGAAATAACCAAAACTGCCTTAGACTCAAATATAGAAGCAAGTTAAATGCAATTAATTTTTAGTAATTGAAGATAATCCTGGCTCTATCTGATTTATGGAATCACTGGTGCCTTATGGAAAGTTTTAAAGCAATTTTCATTATTAAAAATGTTCATCATAACAAACAAGGCAACCTCTTCTCCAACATTTTCCCACAAATTGTCAAATAATGTTGACAAAATGCCATCTTTCTGGAACATTTAAAAAACAACTATCTTCAGATGTAATATGTCATATTCCACATTTCTGACCTCTCTTTTGATTATAGAGCCATTTGCAATGCAATGACTGTCTCAACTAAACAACGTGACAGATAGCATGAATTCGAATGTCATCATATCTTCACCAAGAAAATAAAGCATGGTGACTAGCCCTTTTAGCTTTTAGAATCAACTTTTGCAAAAGCATCATGTTTCCCCTCCATTAAAAAGTAATTTTCTATCCCTGCATAAGAATGAAGTTTAGTCCTTCTTTCAGTCAGATGATAAATGCCCTTAATTAGAAATGCTAATAACTGAACTTTTCCCCTCAGACCTATTAGTTATGCTGACACGTAGACACTTCATAACTAAGCTTTTTGGCCAAATCTACATCCAGAATATCTCTATATCCCTTTTATATATTAGACTAAGAACAGATAAAGAATAATGTATTTAATCTGTGCACTGATTAATTTCCCACCCCCAAATTAAATGCAAACATGGCGCACACAGCCCAACTGACTCATTGTATGTATATGTCCGTGTATATCATACATATTGTATATTCTTAGTAAAATATATTACACTTGTTTTGCACTTTATAAAATCTATAGATACACATTTCTTGATATGATGAGAATATCAATCCTTTGATTTCAAATTTATGAATATTCTTATTTTGCAAGCTGTTTTAATGGCTGAAAACCACAAGTTGTTTTTTTATAAACCAATTTTTTTAAATGTAAAAATAACATTTAATCCAAAGAGAAGAAATTTTTATGAACATGGTCTATACAAAACATATCACAAGTAGACAAGCTAATATGTGGCAAGCAGTGAGTAATGGTCAAGAAATGTTCTCCCTGCCCAGGTTTACCAGTTTTGAATCCTGTTTTCACTGAAAAACAGCTGCATGCTTAAGCCAAGTTGCTTACCTTCTCTGATACTCAGGGTTTTTGTTTTTCTATTAATTCATAAAACTGGAATAAAAGTATCTATTTTACAGGGTTGTAATGAGATTAAATGAGACAATATAGTACAAATTCTGGCCCATACAAGCACTCAGAATGCACAGAATGGACAGCAACTAAAGCTTGTGACTTTCCAAGTTGTCTCTACACCAGTGTCTTCCCTGAGAACTAAACTTCTAAATCTATCTACCTGACATCTCCACTGTTTATCTCATATTGAAAATATAACATATCCAAAAAATAATTCTTGATAATTTATCCTAAAATTTTTCTCTCTCCCCATCTCCAAATTTCCAAGGCAAATATTCTAGGACTCCTGTTTGACTCATCTCTTTTCCTAACTTCCTGCACCTCCAATCTCATTATCAAGTCCCACTGGCTCGATCTTTAAAATGGATAAGATAGTTCATTCCTTCACCCCACCTCCACACTGTCACCTAATTTCAAACACTGTTATCTCTTTCAGGGATTGCTGTCATGGTCTTTTAAACACCATCCCTACTTCTGCCCTTGTTCTTCACCACTATCACAAAGCCAGATCTCTTCTCCACAGCACCAGATCTTTCCAAAGCCCCCAGTCACTCCCTATCCAAAATCCTAACAAGGCTTCACTTCTCTCTTTGAACAAAATTAAAGTTCTTTACCCCGCCCTAAAACGTTTATGTGATCTAGCTTCTACCTTCCTCATCCTCCAAGACTTTCTCTTTCTCACTCTAGTCCAGCCATCCAGGACCCTCTGCTGTTCTTTGGGTATGGTCAACTCGATCTCTGCCTCAAGGCTGTTTCATCTGCAAGCAACTGCAAGCAACCTAGATCTTCCATTTCACTTTCCTGACTATACGATCAAAAATAGTACCTCCAGTTCCTCCCTCTCTTACCACTTAAGCTGCTCTATTTAACTTCATAACATCTCATATCACTCCTGGTCTGTGTATTATATTTTGTTTTTTGTTTATCTTTGAGAACAGAAATTTTCACTTTTCACCATTGTATCTCCAGTACCTAGAAGAGCTGGAAGAGACTGCTGCACAAATACTTTCTGACAAAACAACACTGAGGTATTTGTTACACATTAATGTAGTCCATAAAAGCAGAAGTGTCTCATTGACTATACTCAGAATTCACTTATAAGGTCTATTAAATCAACCTCATGGTTTGATTTTAATAAATGCAAAATGACAACTGGCAGGGATAATTGGTAATATTACCATTTTCTACCTGGAAAGCCTAATGAATTTTTTTATATCTTCTCCCACTTAGCAATTTAACTTGAACAATGGCTAAAGTTAAGCCTATTTTGAAAAGATCAATATTGAAATTACTGATTCTAATTAATTTGACTTCACTTTAACATATTTTGAAACATTAATTTATTCGGAAAAAATAACAGTTAAACGTTTTATTCATTAGAAGGGTACAATGAACAGCATATAAGAAGAGAAGCTTTCTTAAAATAGCATTTTTGGAAATTTATGTTATTCAGAGAGTCAGCAGATCATGCTTCAAAAATACAGTATATGTGAGCAAGAACTCAGTTGAAAGGCAGAAATCCTAGATATTTTTCTTGACTCTGTCACTCTTGGTCTTCAAGCTTTGGCAAACTGCCTATTTTTCCAGGCCTGAATTTTCTTATCTCAAATATAAAGAAAATGGACTGGCTCATTTCCAAGAAGTCTTCTGGCTATAAAATTATCAGTTTAAGTCAGGTTTCTCTAATTTGGAAGTTTTTCATATATAGTTCTTTTTCAAAATCCTTCCATATTACACACTGAATTATAACTAACATCCCCCTATTGTCATATCACCTTGTTTTGCTGCTTTCTCACATACTAATGCAGTTCCCTGAAAAAGCAGATATTAATGATTCACAGATTCTAAATATACTGGTGAGGGCAGAAGATCATCTTGAATTAAAAATATATATATATCAAAGAGACCTGGAAAAATTACTTGTATAAATGTATATCTATTGGGATGGTTTATCTAAACACCAAAATTTCCATAACAAAACTCAAAACAAGTGAATCTTTTCATATTACATTTATGTGAAGAGTCATAGGCTGTTATTATCAAGCCATGTGAAGCTAAATACCATACATATGATATAGTTTTTGTAGCTAAAAAGGTGCTTTGGGTATTTGAGAGATAAGGAAGGCTCACCCTTTTTTGTTTTGGGAAGGCCACATACAGAAAAATTGCCAAATGGTAACACTTCAAAGGTACATGGTTCCATCTTACGCAGATTTTTAAGTAGTGAATCAAATTAAGAAAAGGTAGGTGGCACAGGACAGAGTAGGACAAGTCCTACCTAGAAACATCTAACAGATAACAGAATTGAATAAGATCCAGAAGGTTCAGGGGAAAGTCATGAGAACATAGCTCAAACAGTATTTTAAGTATTTGAAACTGAATTAAAGCCATAAAATGCTTCAGTGGGTCCTTACATATGACCGCAATTCATCACAGCACACTAAACACTCCAGAGCCTTAAACACTTGTGCTGTTTTTCAAAGAAGAGGTCAATTTGAATGACCACAACCAATGTAGCAAAAACTTCTGGAATTTCAGCCATGAATTTAAAAAGATTGGCACTTTTCCTTATGATAGGTCCTTTGAAAAATCTGCAAGTGATAAATATACAACAATAAACTAAAAGTATGGTAAATAAATGTGAAATAACAGTTTCATATTAAAATAACAGAATGGTGATTAATTGGTTACTAATTATCATCTTTCACTCATTAAATCAGTTTTTCATTCAACAAATTTTATTAAGCACCTGTTATACCACAGGTTCTGTTCTGGGTGGTTCTGGTAATTCATTTCTTTTTTTTTTTTTAAGATTTTATTTATTTATTCTACAGAGATAGAGACAGCCAGCGAGAGAGGGAACACAAGCAGGGGGAGTGGGAGAGGAAGAAGCAGGCTCATAGCGGAGGAGCCTGATGTGGGGCTCATCCCATAACGCAGGGATCACGCCCTGAGCCGAAGGCAGACGCTTAACCGCTGTGCCACCCAGGCGCCCCTGGTAATTCATTTCTTAACAAGACTTAGGAAATTTCTGTTCTACTGGAAAAATGATAGCTATTGATGGGGTAAACAAAATACACACACTCATGTATTATTTATAAGTATATAATATAGTTCCAGACAATAATTAGTGCTAAGACAAAATCACAAGGTAAAGTGATAGAGAGTGACACTGTAGAGGGGATTACATTAGATTGGTGGTCAGATAAATCGTTTCCGAGAAGTTGACAACTCACCTAGATATAACAACAAAATGACCAAGACATGAATGCGTCTGTCCTTAAAAAAAAAAGTCAGCTCTACAGTAAAACACTCCAGATAAAGAGAAGTACATGTGCACAGGGGAAAAGGCAGTACAAGGTTGGCGTTTTTAAATTAAAAGAGGCCAGATTAACCGGCATTAGCAATTTGCAATAAAAGTTTGACAACTACTTTCCAGAAGCAAGTCACTGGCTTGGTGGCATTTGCTGATTTCTGTGTGGCAAATACTTCCACACTGGCTGATTTCAACCCATCAACACGATGACACTGAATGCAGAGCTGGGAGGTGACCACGGCTGAGGCTGCCCACTGCACGAGGGCAGGCGCCTGATGAAGGAGGCAGTGGGTGGGAAGGAATGAGGTCAGATAGGTGGACAGAGGCCGGGTCATTTAATGCCATGTGTCAATGGTGAGAAATTCAGGCTTCATTCTTAGAAACCACTGAAGGGTTTTTAAGCAAGCGATGGGGCATGATGATTTAATTTATAGTTCCAAAGTTCATGAGCTGCTTGCTGAAGAATGTACTTTGGGGAGGAAAATTAGGCAGTTAGGGAGTTACTCTCTCCCTGGTTTAGACCAAAGTGGTGGTAGTAGAAATGAAGAAAGTGGATAAATTTAGGACATTTTTTTAAGGCAGAGTCTGCTTGTGAATGGACTTGTTCAATGTGGGGTACAGAGAAAGAGGAACAAAGAATGATAACAACAATTGGGAAATTGTGGACATAGAGCAATTTATGGAGGGAAGCGAGGTGGTTAGAGTCAAAAAGCTTTATTTGGCCTTACTGCTTGAGCTGTCCTGCAAACATGCTGACTAATATTAACAGCTAAAGTAAGTCGATCTCTTATTTATTTCTGCCAGTAAGCTTTTCGTGTAGAAATCAGTATACTCATTTTATCAATATGAACATGAGGGTAACTTACGCAAGTTTATGTAGCTAGGAAATGGCAGAGGTGAGATTTGAACCTCAGTTTAACTACACAGCTAGGTGTTTGGGGATATACTTCCATTTTGCAAATTAATTCTCTGAATTAATGTTTTAAAGTGTATTGTTCTGGGTTCCCTGATAATTCTGTGCAACTTGCTATATTAAAACCATTTTATTTATTGCATATATGAGACAATGATAAGGAAAACACTTGTAAGGAAGCCTACTTGGGAATAGAATGCCAAACTATGCGAAGGACACTAACTGCTCTATAGTCAGTTGCCCTCTTAGAAGGAACCACATAGTGATGGGTTCTGTGCAGGACTTCCATTACTGTGCCAAGCTGACACTTTAGCGTCAAAAAGTTTGTACTTGCGGGGCATCTGGGTGGCTCAGTCGGTTAAACGTCTGCCTTCAGTTCAGGTCATGAATTTGGGGTCCCGGGATTGAGCCCCACAAACCAGGCTCCCTGCTCAGCGGGGAGTCTGCGTCTCTCTCTGCCTCAGCCTCTCCCCTCTACTCATACTCTGTCTCTCTCAAGCAAATAAATAAAATCTTTAAAAAAAAAAAAGTTTGCACTTGGTACAGTACATATTTCTGGAAAAAAATAACAGTAAGGAATACAGAATGAAGGGGTATGTTTGCATTTTTAATTATAGTTAAATAAGGTATTATTTTTAACTGAGTTATAGTCTCTACTCAATAAACTACCATTTAATAATTTAATCCTATAGGGAAAAAATGAGGTAGAATTTTTATACTCTGTTCTGGTTTTGTTATTCAACAATGTAACCTTCAGCCCCACATACATGTGATAGTGTGGTTGTAGCTCATTTTAAGTAGTAGACAGGACCAGTTAGACAATTTCCAGATGTGCTACTTGATAGCTGTGCTGTCAGTAAGTAAAAATATAATAAGAGTGGCTAATATTTTCTCCAAAAAAATATTCAAAGACTTAAAGGTTTGCTGATAAAAAGTAAAATAAAATAAAAATGAATAAATAAACACTGCTTATTCAATTATTGCCATATTGCCGGAGTTGACCCATCTTTGGTTTGCCATCAGGTAAGAATTTTTAAAAAGCAAAGGAAAAGTGATTTGTGACCTAGAATAAAACCGTCAAACTTTTTTTTCTTATTTAGAATGCTTTGATATTTTCCTGGTCTTTAGAAAGCTGCAAATTTGAGAATACCATGGCATCTGGGATCTAAAAGCTGCCATATTTTTCCAAATTTTCTCACGTCACCTACCAATCTCAGTTTTAAATCAAAGCAGTGAATCTGTATTTTAAATCCTATGTCAGATATTTCATCATTGGAATGCTGGATTAAATGGCAGATACTGCAGCCTGGTATCTCAAACTTACATTCTCCCATAAAAGTGGTTTATTTGTGATACCCAAAGTAGGCAACTGAATTGAACATAAAATCTAGTGATATATGAGTTTCAATGACTTTAAAATAATTAAGCCCCTTCTACATGATCTATATTGATCTTCAGACACCTAACTGAATACTTCTCCATTAGCCTCAGAGACGTCAGTC
This sequence comes from Ailuropoda melanoleuca, assembly GCF_002007445.2. Taxonomy (NCBI): domain Eukaryota; kingdom Metazoa; phylum Chordata; class Mammalia; order Carnivora; family Ursidae; genus Ailuropoda; species Ailuropoda melanoleuca. The sequence continues at coordinate 126,365,924 of NC_048222.1, forward strand.
CACTTCAGGGCAACTCAAAAAATAAAAGTAAAAAAACACTCCCATAAAAAGCTGTGTTTTGGGACAAAGTTCAATCCATTCTCTAATTTCCAAGGCTGCCAAATGCTGAATCTCATTTGTGCCTCCCACCAAGCTCCCTAACACCATATTTAAGGGTCTGAATGACAAGCTCCCAAATGCCTTAATTTTACTGATAATCTGAATTTCCATAACTCATAACTCTCTTATCTCAATATTGGGCAGAATCAACACACACCTGGTCTTCACATTTCTCATTTAATGGCAATAATCATTCATAGAAATTAGAGTTATACTTCTATTATTTGTCCTTGCATTAAGAATCCTAGGTCCCTAATTTTCCTCAGGCTCAAGGCTCGTGGCACCAGAAACTCACACGGTCTGGTTCCCTGGAGCCAGGACTTGGTTCCTGCACAGTCTGCAACCTTTAAAACAATGTTCTATTTTATCTCCTCCTCATGAAATTTCCTCCTAACAGGCTCATTTGCTCATGTCTATTAGAAGAAAACACTTTTCACTTTATCATTTCAAGTTTTCTTTCTCTTTTTCTTTTCCTAATGGAATGTCTCCTCCATATTGTCATTTTAGTGGAGAGTGAGCACAAGCTAGGGAAATGGCAGGCCGAGGGAGAGGCAGGCTCCCCGCTGAGCAAGGAGCCCGATGCGGGGCTCCATCCCAGGACCCTGGGATCATGACCTGAGCCGAAGGCAGACGCTTAACTGACTGAGCCACCCAGGCATCACTTGAACAAGTTATTTAACCCCTCTGAGTTTGGATTTACTCTAAGTAAAGTAAAAGTAACATTAAGTCTCTGAGATGATAAAGAAAAGTGATGTGTAGAAATGGGTTAATGTCTGTAAAACCTGGTATACTGCACAACACAAATGGCCAAATATCAAAAACAAACAAAAAACACAACATTCCCTTTCTCTTCACAATATCTTCCATCCCTTGACCACATAGACACGCAAAAATAATTTAAATTCTCAGAATTATGTGGTTGAAAACAGGCATTCTTGTCTACATGGTCACATTCCTTCTCTGCCATGCCTTTTGACTTAGAATGTTCCAAAGTACAAATCCTCTGTTGGAGAACTTGTAGGCTGTGCCTGCCCATCCCAAGTCACCCTGCACTGCACCCGTAACTCTTACAATCACATTCTGCTTCCCACCCCGGGATGACCTCCATGTGACTCCTTCTGAGCAGCAAGTTTTATAGTGACTGATGCCTTAGCCAACTAGATTTCCTGTCCTGGTTTCTCCTCCCCCACTTCACCTCCACAAAAGATAGGTTTTCATGCATGCCTAGAACTGACCACACGTTTTCAGTACTAACTGGAGAGGGAAGCTAAGACTGGGATGTTTTAGTAATAAAACCTTGGTTCTAAATATCTGACTACCAGCTTCTACTCAGTTTTATCCTCTCTTCTTTCCAGGCAGCTCTTGAAATACTGGATTGATGTGAGCAATGTGGTGGTGGTTGCATTTTTTTACATGGGGATGCTTACATTTTGTGCCTACTAACCATGAGCACAATACTGACTACACACATAAGAAAACATGTTTCCGATCAACTTGGCTTAAGCTTTATGTGGTTACCACACCACAGTCTGTTTATCATTCCTCGGAATTTTATAGTTTGCATAAAACGTAACATGGTCATTCACACATATTAAAAAAAAGTACAGAGAATATTGTTTTCTCTGTAGGTCTCAGATAATTATACTCCAAAAAGTAAATAGCAAATAATATACAAGAGACTCCTCAATTAATAATCAGCAGCACTATCATTTGAATACTGAACATAAATTGATCATTACATCAAAATGTCCTGCTCTTTCATAAGTGGTGACATGAAACAATATATTGTATACTCCAGAACTGGTCATATATAACAAAAATATTAATAAATTATATTCATCAAAAACATTTCAACAACAGTAAAAACGGCTCATTTGTAAACTCGCAATTGTTCTTTTGTATCAGTATCCACACATCTACATATCGATATAAATATATATCATATTCATGAATATATATGTATATAAACACACACACACACACACAACTTTAAGCATTTAAGGTTCCAACAAATGTGCCTTGGCTTAAAACAATTTCAACAAATTTTTAAAAACTATGTCAACATTATCAAATTCTTTAATACTTAAATAGTAAGTTGTGACTATGTGACTATGTTTTTTAAAGATTTATGTATTTATTTGAGGGGGAGGGCAAAGAGAGAGGGAGAGAGAAACCCAAACAGACTCCACACTGAGCGTGGAGCCTGACATCAGGCTTGATCTCATGGAAACCAAGAATCGGACGTTTAACCGATTATACCACTCAAGTGCCCCAAGTTGTGACTATTATTATAAATGAATATAGGATGATGTTTCATAATTCATTAATACTCCTAGAAATCAATTAATGAATAAATTAATTTATTCAATCATTTATTCAACAAATAATTAAGCAATCCACACTTTCTTCATGGCCTAAAGTTTCTTTGAGAAACTTTTAATTATTTCAATTTTGAATTAGAAGTTTCAGTATTTATAGAGTCAATATATGCAAAACAAAATAATGGTAAATCTTTTTTTAATAGATTATATTTTATACTACCTGCTATACAATTTTACATAATTACTACTTTCAGACACAAAAAGCTAACTAATGTATATTGTTTTACATTATTTCTATCGTAGTCCATTACACTGCTAACTCAATGAAAATGCTGGGTTCTCATTGTTACTCTTTTTTGGAGCTCTGTGGGGCTTCAGCAAATGCCTATTACAGCTGTTTATAAAACCTAGAGTACTAATGAAGTAAAACTCTGGACCCACTCTATTATCTCCATGACCATTAGAACTTCTCATCTGGACGTTTTCAAAGCCTAAAATACTCGAAACACCTGGTAGTTCAAGTGGCAGAGTTATCAGGTCTTCCTCAAAGGTACTCAGATGGCTTGCTCGGCAAGGACGCATTTTGTCTCATAGGAATAGAGCTCTGTACTCAAGCCCTTACCACTTACATATTTATACACAAATTTCGCAAAGTGATATATGCGCTATAAATCACGTAGATACAATCAGAGTTCTCAGGATTAGCACATTTCAACAAATATTTAATTTCATGGTAGACAAATATACTTTCATTTATTTATATTGTGAAGAGATTCTTCACAACCAGACAAGATTTACCTGAATCCGTAGCTGTGATCATCAAGACAAAATGCTCCTTGGTCTCGCGGTCCAAACTCTGTATTACTCGAAGTTCTCCACTAGCTGAGAGAGTAAAAGCATTGTCTTCATTACCACCAAAGAGAACGTATGAGAGTTTGCTGTTAGAACCTTGATCGTCATCTCTTGCCACCACCTATAGGAGAGAACAAGACATGCCAGGAATGTGAGTAGAACTAATACAATGTCTACCGCAAAGTAAAATGTACCATTAAAAATAATGAGGTAGACTCTTATGTACCAATATTAAAAGGTTCCAGAGACATATTTCTAGGTTTCAAGTAAAAAATAAAAAAGGTACAGGGTAAGCATGTATTATTTGTGTAAAAATATGTATAACTTTTATATCATTTTATTTTCTCACTATGTTTAAATATTACTGTTTTAATGAAACAAAATTCAAAATACACAAATATGTAAATGTGTGCAACATGAGTAAACACAGAAGAACATAACTGAAATACAATATTTCAATCTATGAAGGGATCAATAGGTTCTTAGGTATAATTTCCATAAACCTTTCTTTTTCAAGATTTGCTCTATCTGCAGTTAAGCATTTATGTAGAGAATGATGAAGAGGTGGGGTAGAAGAGGGTGGACTTTTAAATTAGATGTCTTACAGTGAACACAATATCTGTTTAATTTAAATATACTGACCTGAAGAATTGTTCTGGGCAGTGTCCCTAAATTCTCAGGGACATTTACAGAATATGGAGACAGCTCAAACGTGGGAACAAAATCATTAATATCCAGTAGAACAATGCTGACAGTGGAGGTGTCAGTTCTTGGGGTACTGCCCCGATCTGCGGCCTGAACAGTTAAAGAATAAGTAGGAGTTTTTTCTCTATCCAAAGGCTTAGCCACAGTGATGGCACCTGTGACAGAGTCGATCCGAAATTCCTGATTGGCATTACCATCAACAATGCCATAGCGAACCTGTCCATTTGTACCTTCGTCTCCATCTGCTGCATATACTTGTATTATATCTGTTCCAGTAAGTGTGTTCTCGTTAATCTCCACTTTATACAAGGGCTGCACAAAAACAGGGTTGTTGTCATTGATGTCAAGTACCATAACTACGACCTCTGTAGACGAAGAGAGAGCTGGTTGACCTTTGTCTGTAGCCACCACTGTCAGAGTGTAATTAGAAACCTCTTCTCTATCCAGTTCTCCGGTGAGCCTCACTTCACCATCAATGGTCCCAATACTGAACTTGTTTCCCAAAGGGTTCAGCAAGGTGTACTCAATATAGCTGTTTGGGCCACTGTCTGGGTCCGTTGCTTGAGCTTTGAAAACAATAGTATCAATAGGTGTGTTTTCTGGAATGTATGTCAACTTAGGGGAAAGAAATGTTGGTGGGTTATCATTTACATCCAACAAAATAATGGAGACGTGGGCAGTGCTTGTGAACCTGGAGGCCGGAAGCATTGGCAGGTCATGCACCTGAACAACCAGGTTGTAGAAGGACTGACTTTCCCGATCCAAACTTTTAAGGACTTTCAGTACACCATTCTTGTCCACTGTAAACTGACCGAGGCCATCACCTGAAGCAATGCTATAAGCCAACTGGGAGTTGATGCCTGAAATGGAAGGGAAAAAAGTTATATTTTCTTGAATGTATGCTGACTACAGACTACGTTGCACCAAAATATCTGACATAAAACTTTGCATATTTGATATATGATGCCCCAAACATGCCTTACGGATGATTTAGCTGCAGTTAATTTTTTTGTAAGTAATATATACACATAATTCCTTGCCTGTTAACTTTTGATGTGAAAAGATGTTTACAATTGGCGAACAAATGATCTATATACTGCTTGCTATTTACTACGATGTTGAAATGTTAAATTACAAAAATAAAGAGAAGAAAAATATTCCAGGGAGCGGATGTTTTTCTGTACATTTCCTTATTTCTGTCACATAGCTCCTGAGAGTTCAACATTAACAGTGCCACACTCTATACTGTTAGCCAAACATTTAGAACTTCAGTAATTTATTGAGGCTGACACCAATTTTCAGAGAAGGGTAATAAAATTTTCTGATGTATGGCATTAGTCATGGATGTTTTAAGTCTACTTTTACATTCCTTGTCAGAACCAATAAATACTTTTTAATTCTTATTAAGCATCTGGCTAATGGCCTTTGTGAAAATAATTCTCTCTCAAATTTTATTATGTACATTTAATGTGTTTTAAAAGTATTCTTTGAAGAAAATGTTAGCAGTAAAATTATACATAAAAGGTTGCAAATATAAATACACTTTTATTTGTCTATATTTAGGTACTATTTTATCTATTTTTCTTAGGAACATGTGTCACTTTTTAATTGTAAAAAAATCATACATAATCTCTCATTTCAAAAAATTATTGCAGAGAATATTCTTAAAAAAATGAGTGGAGAGTAGATTGGCCAATCGATTTTAGTAAATAAAAGTCAATACCACATAATTGGTGAAAACAGAAAGAAAAGTGATTTCTTGCCCCAAAATGGTGTTTTCTTCACTTGTGCAAAATGCCATGTACATTTTTATATCTTACAATAAAGATGTTGGGACACTGTAGGATATTATAAGTGTTGCTAAGAAATATATTGTGCCTCTAGATAATTCATTCTTAATAAAGATTTTATACTCAGAGTTTATGCTAGGGAAAATCTGTTGAGTTACATTGATTGCTTACAAATAGCTCCTGTATTTCTGAAGTTAATTTAAACTACTCAGGGATCAGGGACGTCTGGCTGACTCAGTAGAGCATGTGACTCTTGATCTCGAGGTTGTGAGTTTGAGCCCACACTGGGTATAAAGAGTACTTGGAAATAAAATCTTTAAAAAAAATCTTTTTAAGTAAACTACTTAGGTTTACGAAATCAGAAATGATGTCCACTCTGTGCCAGGAGTCTTCTACAACAATTTAATCACTCTTTTTCTCTTTTTTCCTTGCAAAATACTCTTTCTCAGGATTATGTAACTACTTGAGTTAGCTTTTACCTTTTCTTGAAACTTGTCAGGTTCCTTACAAAGGCAAGTTTGAGTAGAGTAATGGGATTTTCTTTTCTACTAGGTAAGGCTTGCCTGCTCTTTTTAAAAAAAAAAAAAGCTAAAATTACTATTTTCCTGTGATTTTATGGTCCCTATATGATATCTTTTGTCTGTATGTTGATACAGAGAAGAGATATTCATGAAAATAAGTTTCAGACACTGGTTTATTCACAAAAATTTCTAAGATAAATGAGGATTGAGTAGAACTTTGAAAAGGTTGGATTTTCCCCCGCATGATGAGTTGTGGCTTTTCATTTTTATAGTTTATTTAAAACTATTCACAAGTGAACAAAGCAGTGTAAAGTTCAGAATAATTACACTCTGAAGATCAGGAAAAATATGAATACATAAAGCTAATGGAGGCCACGGGCCAATTTACCAGCAGGAGATAAAGAGGATTTTAAGATCTGGATTGAACAAGGTCAACAGCCTACTTCAACCCTTGACTTAAAATTCCACAGGAATGAGGGAAGAAAAAGTTCCATCAACTGATGAAAGGAAAAGTTCCATCAACTGGTGCAACTAATGGAAATTTTACATAGATGACATATATGGATATATATATATATATTTATTCTTAGAAAGAAACTTAATTTAAATCTATATTTTTATATGTTTTTAAGTCACATTACTAATGAAATTTTCTGCGTTTTTTATGGCTAAATCCATCAGTAAATATTAGATTCCTATTCTTTGAGGCATAAACTCAGATCCAATTATTACTGAGAAAAAGTTATGAAAACATCTGGATAAAATAATACCAGCAAGCAGAGATACAAAATTTAGTTCTGTGAAAGCATATAAAATCTTTCATGCCCAAGATCAAAAGAAATTAGAAAAACTGACAAAATTACACATGCTTGCAAAGTGGTAACCTAGCATTTCTACATAAATCAATTGAAATGCAAGCAATTAAAGCAAGGATCTGAACACCCTCTGTCCACAGTGTTTGCTACTTCCTGAGTAAATAACTAAATTTCAGAGGCAAAAAGAGAACATGATACCAAGACTTTATAGCCTCCTTGTAAACAGCAGGGCAGCCTCTTTTTTAAGGGAAAAGTTTGGTGGGGTAGGTGGGTGGGATAAGTAAGTAATAAGTATTAAACCTTAACAAGAATTATGAAAAAAGGAAAATTTGATTTTCTATGGAAATTCAAAATGACAGATATAGATATTAGATACCATTACAATGAACTCATGATAACAATCATCTTCGAGAAAATAAACATATGAATATAACAACTCTTACACAAAATACTGCCACACCATCGAAGAAACAACTCTCATCTCAGGAACTTCGTGAATCCTTACTGCTACAATTACCCACCACAAAAGCTGCCTGTATTTACTTTATCGTAAAGAAAAGGACTTCTCATTTCTGACAAATCTAAGTAACTTTGGGCATGTCCTCTACACTTGGGAAAGAGATGTGGATAGATAGAAACTCAAAATTCTCCCTAAATGTTTGTAGTATCCAAAAAAAAAAAAAAATAGAGAGGTCAGACCATTTGTCTTTCTCTGCTCTTTGCATCAAACATTCCAATCAAGAGACAGTACATACATCATTTTAAAATTCTGTAATCTACCCATAAGCATTGGGATTTCAGTTGAGTGGTGTTTTATAGCCCACCAGGTCTTTAAACTTAAAACTGTTCATACTTCTAACCATTGTGTTCAATGTCCTGAAAGTGGTTTAGTCACATGATTCCTTCTGGCAGTTTTATTGTGAGTGTGTGGTTGTGTTGGGTTTTTTGTTTTTTTTTTTAAAATTTCAGTCTCAGGAATAATTTAGTTCCAGGAAATATAGCACATAACTGTAGGTATACAGTTCTGTTATGAAATGTGTGTATTTATTCCTAGTCTGTAAAGGTCGTCAAATTATACTACGATGAGCTAGCATTTGTCAACTTATCACACAGCTGTAACACAAAGAACTGCTTCAGACAGCATTCATCTTTATGAAGCAGTTCCAACAAGGTCATCAAGTCATTGGAATATGAAACTCCTTTCATTTGAATGACCTGCAATTGTACTAAGCATGGACAGGTGAACTTATTCAGCATCATTACCATTGCATTATTCTCAGAACACTCTATGACTCCCAATATTTTGAAAAGCATACGAATTTATTTCTAGAATAATAACATAATAATTATCAAAGCCAGTATATTTCCATGAAGTTCAGTTTATAATAGTCTGCCTCAGTATAATACTTTTTACACTGTATACAGGGAAGCCTTGAGATTAATACATACACTATTTGTCTTGTGAAAATAGTTAAGTTATTTGACCTATTCTTACTAAAAGATTCTGAACCTCAAATTTTATGTTGAACTCTGAAAGAATCCAGATATAGGGAGCAGAAAATAGTAACTTTGTTTTTATATAAAATCTGATGATAATATTCCCTCAGCGGGAACCTTTTGATCAGAGATTAAGATGAATTTGTTATTTTTTATAGATGTCTAAATAATACCATTTGTGAAATACTTTGAGAAATATTCAGTGTGACCGAGTTGGCAATTTTAAACAAACAAGGTTACCCTTGTACAGTCTTATCATTACCCTTGAAATTCAGAAAGAATAGGAACCATGTTCTATATTTTAGGTCAAGGTACAGGAAATTACACTGATAAAAGTATTCAAAACTAAAACAATGGGAAAATGTAGCTTGACACTTTTTACCCAACACAAACACAATTAAAGAAAAAAAAATGCATGAAAAGTAAGTAGAAGTCAATGGTTAATGTGTGTCTGTGCATATGTGTGTGTGGAATATTCCAGCAGGTTTTCACAAAGAAAGTTTCTTATTTGCTATTATTCAGTTCCCAATAATTGAAGGTATGAGGATAAATAAAATTTAGTCCAGAGGAGCACACAATCCTATGAAACAATGGTCTCTCTCTAATGCATAATAAATAAATCACAAAGAAACATGGCAGAAAATTCTTCACTACACATAAGTCAGGACCAGTCACAAGGATAAATAATATATTCATATCAAGGGAGCAGATAAACTAATTAAGGTTATAATAGAGAAATCATTTCCCAAAATAGAGAGTAAGCTCTATTGTATACAGAGTCTAATTGAGCTGAGCTGGGCTGACGCACATGAAACGGTGAGCAATGTTCTTAGGCCAAGACTGGTTATATACTAAATATGCCACTAATTTTGGTTATTCTTATTAATATTATTAGCAGCAATAGTAGTACTAGTATTACAGATACTGCTATTTTTTATATATTCCTGTGACCAGTATCAACTAAAAGGGAAAAACTTCAAAATGCACTTAATGAATTCTGAAGAAAGTATTTCCAATTTTCTGAATTGAAACATACATAAAATGCTGTGCTTTTTGCCTCTCCTATCTTTCTCAGGGACACTTGCAGACAATCCTGAAAGGAAACTGAGTATAGAAGAGAATGTTGCAATAGGATGGTATTCCGAAATTACTTCAATCATTCATCCAAGTCAGTAAGAATCAGGAAATTCTAAATTAAGGTTGATATGCTTATGCCACTAGGCATATCCTCAGGCTAGAAACCTATTTCCTCTTTGAAGTTCTGTCCCTTGTTTTCTCAAGCGATAGGACATTCAACTCATCCAATAAAAGGGGAAACAAGGTATTAACTTTCCAAACAGTTCAGTTAAAGACTGATAATCTGCACAATGTTATCTCTAGCGCTGTATTATCCGATATGTGTATTTACAAACACACCTTAGAAGAAAGGCCAGGAGAGTTATATTTTATTTCATTTCATTTTTTTGAGAGATATATTTTAAAAGAAAGTTTGTCAAATGCTTTTGCAATAAATAAAATCAAACACACGTGAAGGGTAGATTTAAGGAAAAATCTCAACTTGATTATATAGCATAAATTAAAGAGATCTGAGACTGTCCTTTGAATCAAAGCATGAAAGCTTGCTAGGATATTATTAGAACTTTTCAGTCAGCAATATAAAATTGATTATGCATTCTTAAGTATTTTTTAAGATGTTGGTTTTCCTTTTGCTTCCAAATTTTATCCTTTTTATGTTAAAATAATATATGCAAACAAATATTTTTATTAATCTGACAAAAGCTAGTAAAAAAGCTGTTTTATGACCTCTACATTATTAAGCTGTGGTACTGTAAAAAAGGAAGATAAAGTTTATAAAATGATAACAGTGCATGCTATGTAACTATTATAAATAAGAATTTAACTGATAAAGCACTTAATTTCAATCGTCTATAGTTAAATCATAAATCTGTCCCTCTATGTGACAACTGAACACAGTAAATAAATATAATATAAATCTGAGGACATTTTTAATAAGTTTTTAAGTGTATAAAATAAAGTACATACCATCATCAGCATCGGTAACATTAAACACAAGAACAGTAGATCCTAGAGGTAGATTCTCCATTAAAGATGTGCTGTATGAACTTAAGCTAAAAATAGGTGGGTTATCATTTACATCTAGGACATTAAAGTAAACCCTAACGGTAGTAAATTGTCCCCCACCATCTTCAGCTCGAACAGTGAGGATATAATATTGCTGTGCTTCGTAATCTAATACTCGAGTCAAATTAAAGACTCCAGTAACTGGATTCAGGAAAAATATGCCATCTTCATCATCTTCATTCACAATATATGTTATTTCTCCATTCACACCAGAGTCATCATCTGTGGCTAAAATAGCTGCTACCAAAGAACCTATCAAAAAATAAATTAATAGTCTAAAATTAATGGGATAAGGATACTACTAAGAGAATATATACAGACACCAAAAAATTTTATTTGTACGGTAAAATATTTTAACTAGAGAATCACTATGAAAATATAGTGAACACGACATTCTGCAGATTTCTATATTAACACTGACACCAACCTTCCCAAATATTAGCAAAACATATAGCATATTAAATACTCAGTAAATTTTATGTTGCAGTGTAAATTTTGTGGAGAAATAATACTTCTGACACTATTTTTCTGCCTGACGCTACTAATTGACGAACATATTGGTGATTGCAGTGAAAATATTTTGGGGCCCATTGCTAGTATCAGGAACTGGGGGTCCCCAGCAATAACGCAGACTTATGCTCAGGGGACATCACTCGATAGCTCATGTGGTCATTGTTAAAATTAAGGCAGAAATAAATGTGATGATAATTTCATGAAGGACTCGCACAACTCATGGTGGGGAGTGAAGGGGAAAGCTGCAGTGAGAAGTAGTCTATAAATATTTAATTTCTTTGTCAAATGAGTTTCCGTAACATATGCCTTATTACGCAAAATCATTCCAAATGTAATTCGGAATAAAATTTCAATTTTAGATAAGAATTTCCAATAATGGAAATGAAGCATACACACAGCAGAAATATGGATCGTTAGTACTCAAACTCAACAATCACAACATAATATGTTCAAAGAGGCAAGCTGACAATTCAGGATTGAGATTCTACTAACACTTACTGAGTGCATGCTAATTCCTAAGCCCCATGTTAGCTACAGTATATATGATGCAGTCTCTAAATAATGATATATTCTCTAAATTAACCTTTATCCTAATTCTAACAGGAATTATTGTTTCCATTTTACAGAAGGTAAAATTGAAGCTAAGAGTAATGAATTAACTTGTCCCAGGCCACACAGGTTCTAAGTGTTAGAGCTAGTATTTACAGATTTTCATGAGCTTTTCTTTCTGCTTTGTCTACATAGCACTATAATCATATTAGACATTTAAAAATATCCATTTATTTTAATTTTCATAACCAATTAAAATATTTTAAAAATAACGATGCACTCCTGTCCTGCAAATGCATTTCTGAAGTACATTGATTGAGAATGGATGCAGAGATAGCAAAGTACAACATGTTATATGACCAGTTTTTTAGAAGTCAGCATTTAGAAATGATATTAACACATAAAATTTTAAATGGGCTGTAAAATACCACAGAGTAAAAAGTGGAAAAACAGTATCAAAACTGTTGTTGCCAGAAAAATTAACAACTCATCACAAATACTTTCAGAAACAGAAATATTTGTAATTGGTAATCAGATGAATTGCTAACCTCATTTGCTCTCAAAAGTCTAGCAATTTGTTTGGGAACCATATCAACGATGGTTAATTAACAGACTAAAATGCCTAGCACATATATTTTTATACCTAGTAGCATATGGTAAAAACTAGTCACTAATTAAGAGCAGACAAAACATGGTCCATAATTGTAGTCAAAAGTGATCTTTGCAAAACATACTTAAGGGTGTGCCACCTACCTGGGGTTGTGTCTTCTGGAATGTCAAAAGAGTACACAGGTCTGGAGAACTTGGGTATGTGGTCATTCACATCACTGACAGTGATATTAATTCTCATATCTGAGGACTGAAGACCATCATCTGCCCGAACCAGCAAAGAATATTTGGAACGGCGTTCCCTGTCCAACCGCTTGGTCGCTATCAGATCTCCAGATTCAGGGTCAATGCGGAAACTGTCATCAGCTCCACTAATGATAGTGTACGTGACCAGAGCATTTGCACCCTGAGAAAAAGACCCGTATCTGAATTGTTAGAAGTAGAACAGTTAAGGGCACCATTCCTTATGTTGAGTATGTATTTGACAAAATGAGGCTTTGGGCTTTACTTTGTAAGATATTAAAAGATTTCAAAAGATAACAAACCAAAGTAGTATATTACATCGTCTTTCACCACTCATCCATTAAATAACATGGAAAATCTCAGCTGTCAGTATTAGCTATATATTTTTTTAACTCATAAAATATACACATAGAAAGGAGTCAAGCTGTTGCTACAGAAAATACAAATGACACTACCACTATCAACCACATAACCAGATTTGCTAACGGATGGCTCTGTGCCAGGCACTGTGACAGCGTTATGTATGCCTCCTCTCACTTCACTTCACGACTTCCTGAGTGCCATCTCACAAATGAAGACACTGGGTTCCGAGATGCTGGTTAACTTACACATAGTCACACTGCAAGTGTGATTTCAAACCCAAGTCTGCCTGACTCTGAGCTCATGGTCCTTCTGATTCAGCAGGAGAAGGTCATTAAATGAGGCAAGTGCTAAATGGAGGAGGCTTGCAACAAGCACCGTAAGAACTAAGAAGAGAAATGGATTGTTTTGAGTTGATTTCTTTAGGGAAGATAATAGAGTGTATATGGAGCCGAATTGGGGTTTGTAGAATTTTTTTTTTTTTAAGCAAAGACTAAGGAAACATTTTAGATTAAGCAAAATGCAGAGGGAAAGAGAATGGTTTGTCTGGCTTACTCACTGTTAAACAGTTTGTTAGAGTGGACAGTTTAAATGAAGACTAGAAGAAGAAGGTCAATCTAAAATGATAGGTTATGGGTATATTTTGAGATTCTCAAATGCAACACAAACTGCCTTGAATTTTATGGCCGAGAAAATACTAATCTTGTTTTAATTAGAAGCAGTCTCTCAAGGATCTTGATAATGTAGGAGAGGAACTAGAGTGGGGAGAGGCCAGAGAAGGTAGAGGGAGTAGAGTTTGGCCCCAAGAGGCTGGGGCTTCAGTTCCTCCAGGTGAAACTTTCTACAATCTGTATTCTTTGTACGTTCCAAGTCCATATTCTGTTAAATGAAAGCAGCGGTGATTCCTTGTTCTCTTAGATCTTTGAGCTGTGGCCCTCAAAATTTTGAAGTCTAAAATAGAAAGTTGGCAGAGGACACAGAAAGGTTGAGAAAAACAGAACATTCTTTAAGTGTTTACTAAGCCCCCAATGCTGTCTAAGCATATCACTTCATGGGCACTAATTGAGGTTAAAGTTTTAAGAAAGAGTAGATCTTAGCAAAGTCAAAAAAAAAAAAAAGAAATTTAGAAGAATTAAAAGTAAAGAACCCATCTGGATTTGATAATGAGGAATGCTAACCTCATAGCATTTTAAAATACATTACATATTTTTTTATTTTAAAATATATTTGATAACGTAATATTTTAAAATATATTATACATTAAATATAAACCTGACAGTCCAATGTTGAAATTACAAGCAGTTTGATTTGGATATTCTTAATTATGTATATTATAATTAAAATATTGAGTTAAATGTTATACACTGCACTCGTTGATATCTGGTGCTTTTGGGGTTGAATCTCTGTTCTACCACTTGTTAATTGTGTGTCCTTGGGCCTTATACTTAGCCTCTATGAGCTGATGTTTCTTTATCAGGCAATCAGGACTATAACATTATCTACCACATAGGGCTGTTGTAGAGATTAAATGAGTTCATACATGTAAAAAACCTAGAATGATCCTTCAGAAAGTATATGACAATGTTAGCTGTTATTTTTATTCTGTTTTTATGTAATGGGTTAAGAGCATTTGATGATAGATGCCTGTAAATGAATACGTTAAATCAAAATACAGCTGAGTTGCTATATATCCCAGGAAAAATATGTTTTCTGATTTCCTATTGTATGTAATTGTTGCGTTTTGACACTGAGGTATAATTAGTGTTGGAATTGTTGACTTCAAAAAATTACCTTTTGACTTAAATATACTTACACAAAATAAGTATAATTTTTACAATTATTAACCTCTAGAAATTTATTTATCAAAATAACCAGGCTAAGAACTGTCAAGAAAGATATTGGGAAGAACATAAATTTAGGATGTATAGGACTATATGGCTGGCATGCCAAGAGATTTGGTACCTTCAGTTTCCATCCTTTTCCTTCATAGATTAGATATGTTTTAATCTTCATGGTCAAACACATAAGGGTATGATTTCTAACAGTCAAAGGCAAAAATACTCTTTCGAAATATATGTGTAGTGGCATTTGCTATATTTTTGTACTGCATTCTCTGAGCCAACCTTAAAATTTAGTAAAGTGAACGCCTCAAAGCACCTTTTAATTTAGTAATGGAATAGCTGAGTTTAACACAATACCACATGTATCTTGTATATTCAGGTGTACATGGGGTAGCTAACATATTTATTGTAATGGTATAGTTTCACAAAAACATTCAATAAGAATTTTAGACTTCTAGTCTGACCACATTCTGTACTATTTATTCTGTTTAACTAAGAGTACCATTATTCTAGTAAAACAGTCCAGATATGAAAACAGCTACATTCAATTTTGACCTATTAAAATGGTGAGTATTTGGAAATTAGGGGAAGGCAAAAAAACAAAAACATATTTAAAGCTATTACACAAATGGTTTGAAATTTAGAGGTGTCCTGTCTACAAAATAACTGTCATGATTAATTCTCCTAAAGTTATGATAATTCTTCTGAACAGAAGCAAAGGCATCAAATTATGCTGATAAAACAATCTTTTCATATTTAAAATCAGCTGATGCAGTGAATTAATAGTTCTAGTGAATGTCTGAAAATGTCTGGCCAAGAGTAATGATTTAATTAGGTCTTTTGAAAAGTCTATTTATTTAATATCCAAAATATGCAGTATCAGCAATTCCAGGAGAAACAAATATCGTATTTCAGCTGCAGTGGAAATAATGCTGGTTAAAAATATTCTACTCTCCTGAGGAACCACAGAGACAAAAGCACGTGGAAGGAATTCTAAAAGTAAATAACTATAAATTGCAAATGCATTTTATAACCTTAAGTAGTATTTTCAAAAACAAGTATGGTACCATGAAACAAAGCTTGAGTATCCTGGCCCATTACAAGCATAATAATTCTGTTTATAAAAGGAAACAAGAGACTGACAAAGTCATGTGCTTCTGAAAGTTGCATATCTTGATCCAACATATGTTTCAAATGATATTTAAATTAAGTTCAACATGTACATGTTGCTTCCTAAAACTGATTCCTTTGCCCAGGCATTATTCTCCAGTGCCTTACTAGAATTTCTCTAACATACTAATATTTTTATGTTGATTTAGTAATTAAGGAGAAATGTATAAATACTAAAGAATGTATTGATGAATAATTTGCTAATGACCTACATATTTATTAGTGTTTTAAATAATTATATTAGTCTTTTAAAACCAGTCCACTGGATAGTTGTGGAAAAATATAATGCTGACTACAAAGTAAAAGAAAACCCTTGCATTCAATATTGAGTCTTATTCAAACTAGATGAGGAAAGAAAAGAGCCATGACTTGGTAAGAGAGAAAACATTTCCAATGCATATATTTTTTTTCAAATTCAAATAAGAGGGACACCAGGGTGGTTCAGTCCATTAAGAATTTGCCTCTTGATTTCAGCTCAGGTCATGATCTCAGGGTTGTAAGATCAAGCCCCACATTGGTTCTGGCCTGGGCATAGAGCTTGCTTGAGATTCTCTCCCTCCCCTTCTGCCCCTCTCCCACTTCTCTCTCTTAAAAAAAAAAAATCAACTAAGAGGTAAAAAGCTGAGGAAAGGGTAGTAAATAGGATGACGATTTATCTAAAAGGATTGAGATTAATTCATTGCAAGCTACTCAAAAAAGGAAAGAGCTAATGATTCTGAATGCCACAGAAAGCTGAGGTATCCATTCCATTGGGCATAGGCCCAAAGAAATGTTGATTCTTCATGTCATGAGTTGAAATAGTGATCATTTAAAAGCTACTAAAATTTTTAAGAAAAAATGTATTCATTTTCAAGAGAAAATGTCAGAAGGACAGTAACCTCATGGGCTTAATCTTTAAAAAATAATAGTTCAAAAGCAGTTTTACAAAAATGTCTTCCTTTCTTTTAAAGTTGTAGGTAAACCTACTTTCTCCTTCCCATCTTCTCCTGCCTTTCCCTCCCCCCACCAACAGATCTGATCACAAGGTATTTGGTGCTTTTTATACCTTCAGGCAGTCACACTTGGCACAAATTGTCAGCATCCCTACCTCCCCCTGAATTTCAAACAACCCTCCCTCCATTTCCCCAGTCTATTTCCTCTGTAGGACCTAACACTTCACTGTCCCTTTAACTCCACACCTTGTCTCACCCCAAATGCACTTCTTGCATATCCTAGATATCATGATCTTACATTTCAGTACTTTTCTATACTAGGACGTCTAAGTGATAACACCTGCATGGTTACTTATGCTTTTAAATTTAAAAAATGAATTTAGTGATTCAACAGTTCTATACAACACTCATTGCTCATCACAAGTGCCCTCCTTAATCTCCATCACCTATTTCACCCATCCCATTTACCCCCTCCCCTCTGGTAACCATCAGTTTGTTCTCTATAGTTAAGAGTTATTTCTTGGTTTTCCTTTCTCTTTCTTTCCCCTATGATTATTTGTTTTACTTCTTAAATTCCACATATGAGTGAAGTCATATAGTACTTGTCTTTTTCTGACTGAGTTATTTCACTTAGCATAATACTATCTAGCTCTATCCATGTCATTACAAATGGCAAGACTTCGTTTTTTATGGCTGAGTAATATTCCATTATATATATAATGGAATAACTTGGTCAGTACTAGTGAGATAATCACTCAATAGACCCTTTCTGTTCCCCTGAGGAAGGTGACCTTACCTTAAAAATACATTTTGCTAATAATTTCATTTTCCTGCCCCCTTTTAGCCTGTAAAAACCTTTTCTTTTCTACAGATTGGCAGAGCTCCTTTCTATTGCTAGATGGGGTGCTGCCTGATTCATTAATTGTTGAATAAAGCCAATTTGTAAATTTACTCTGTTGAATTTGTGTTGTTTACAGATTTGATGGCAGTGGCAAGACTTCAAATAGCTTCAGGGACAAGAAATACAGGTGCAAGACCCTGGGAACTCCTTCGAGTTCACTGTCTTTCTAGCTATTTCTGAGGATGGTGGGGAAATTACTCTTGGTTTTGAGCCAACCTAATTGGCTTTCCATTCCAAGACTTAGTGAGTCAGCTTGAGCTAGGCATATGCTTCCATCCAAAGCCTCAGTCCTTAGCTCTTGGTTTAGTCTGCAATCCCCCAGTAGACTGGAATCCCTTTCCCCACCTACAATCTGTAGTGCCCACTTACTGGAATTTGCTGGTTTAATCCTTTCCCCAGTTCCAGTCCACAGTCCCCATTTGCTAGAGTCTGTTGCTTTAAATCTACACTGAGAAATGCTGGTGGTACATACAGCCTTCTCTTGGCCAGTCTGCAATAACATCTTCTGGTTGCTGCTGGCATGTTAAGAGGCACATGTTTGTCTTGTTTTATGTAGATAAAGGCTATTGCTAACAGGGATCTCAGAGGCCAAAAAGCTGCAAAAATTGATGGCCATTGGTCAAGCACTTAAAAGCTATTGTGATGCTTACCACCTAAATCAAAGAGTCTTGTAATAGAATAAGTTGGTCATGGAATGAGTGAAATTGACACTAGGTCACCTGCCAATCTCAAGCAAATTTCCATGGACTGAGGTACCCTGTGAAACACTGTACAATCACCAACCCAGAGGCACATCCCTTTTAGGCATTAGTTTGGTTCTGAGAGACCCAAAGGCTTAGCTGAAAAAAGTAATTATAATAAAAATAGGACGTTTAAAATCTAAAGAATTTCTGCTACCTTCCTACACACCTGGTTATTTTATGACTAAGAATTATGGTCCTGGAAGAAATAAATATTTACAAAAATAGTAAAATCTTTCTAAGCTTGTTTTGTGTCCTGAGAACTTGGTTTGGTATCTGTCAGGTTGGGAGCCCCAAAATATGACTAGGCAGATAAGTGAGTCACACCCAATTAGCAGCTAGATATGGCTGGACAGAAAATGTGGGTTAAACCCCATTTGTGGCTAGCATCCTACCAAACTGCTGCCAGCCCTCAACATAATTATAACCTAGAATTACAGTGGCCATTATGAGGAACGTTCCAATTAGGTAAGATCATTTAAGAAGTGCATTTAAAAGCAAGGACTCCCAAATCAAAGAAACAGAATGGAATACCTATTTTAATTGGCATTCAAAAACCTCTGAAAGTCTTCAAAATTCCAAAATAGCTTCATTAAAAGATTTGTTGCAAAAGGCTAATGAAAAATTCAAGGTATAAAGGGTATCTAAAAACAAACAAACAAAAAAACATAAGGCTGATGTGATTCTTACTGCTTCCCTCTATCCTCTATTTGAGTACTCATTCTAGTAATCCTCTGTCTGAATTCCCTTTATATGGCCAAGCAAAAAGTCTGCCAAGTTAATGACCTTACAGACACCACACAGCTACTCTTGAAGGAGGGCCCATTGCTAATGGGGATCTCCCAAAGTTGATGGGACTCTGAGGGATTTTCTGGTAAACTGCTGTTATTCTCTTAAACAGCCAAGGGAAAACTAAAGTTAAAAATAATGAAAAACCTAGCCAAATTCTGGTAAATACAAGAGCTACAGATGAGATCCTGAAAAACTGGTGGAAGCCAACTAAGAGTGAGAATTCTTGCCAGAATCAGCTCTCCCAGATCTCTGTCTGCTGTGCCCAGTAGAAGGAGGAAAACAAAATATCTTATGCATCCTCTTTGGGGACACCTCTTCAGTCCAAAGGGTTATTCAATACTGCCAGAAATATTTACTGTTTGTCCCAGCTAAAACGATAAAGTAGCTCTGTGGTCAGAAATTGGCTAAATTGCAGAGCCAAAATAATTTTTTAAGGTTTTCTCCCTTAAGCTAAAATAAAACTATGAATCCAGAAGGAAAGAAAAACCTTCTAAAGCCCTTGTAGAAGGATTTATGGGTGAATCAACCTATGATGTCATTTAAGTTGCAACCCAATTCTTTGAGGAATTGAGAGCAACTGTCCTTATCTTACAAATCTTTGCAAAACTAAAAATCCAGCTCTAGAGGCAGTTGAAAATTCACTTACTCTTTTTTAGCAACCCCAAAGATTGATAAATCTATTTATCTTAAAAAGCTTATAATTTGCATTCTTCACTGTGCTTTTGAGATGTATGTGTTAATGTATGAACTTTGGGGAGGTAATCCTTATCAGAAAAAAAAAAAAAAGGCAGGGGAAGAAGGTGATTTAGAATTTGAGCTAATGGGAAATCTTAAGTATATAGAAGCTATAATGTCTCTCTTCTTCTTAAGATTTTTATGTATGTATGTATTTTAGAGAGAGAGCGAGGCAGGGGAGACAGGGGGTACAGGGGAGAGCAAGGGGGAAAGAATCTCAAGCAGACTCCACACTGAGCATGGAGCCTGACACAGGGCTTGATCTCACAACCCTGATCATGACCTGAGCCAAAACCAAGAGTCAGTCGCTAAACCGGCTGAGCCACCCAGGTGTCCCAATGTCTCTCTTTCTCTATGTTTATGTGAGTGTGTGTGTATGTGTGTGTGTGTGTATATATATAGTATATAACATATATTAAAATTAAGTTTAGTAATACCATCTGGTGGGTAGAGAATTCTACACCTCTACCTCCAGATGGTATTACTAAAATTAATCTGTGAAGGAGCTATATTTAATTGGCTTAAACAAATATGAGCTTATATAAATTTAATATTCATAAAAATTCTCAAATATATAATGCAAACTAACCCAAATGCTTTCTGGGTTCATGTAATCTGGGTAAATTTTCAATATTAAAGCTAATTCAAGTTTGTTGCTTTAATTAAAATACACATGTCCTTAGAGTTTTCAACATTGAATATAATGCAGTCATACAACTTTTATTTTACCTGGATTTATTAATCAAATAAGTTTATGTTATCTCTGTTATAAAATTTGTCAGCAATAAAAATAACTTGTCATGATGAAATTTTCATAAGTAATCTAAATATAATTGTTAATAATAAGTAAATAAAATAGATATAAGTAGTATAAAAAGTTTCAGGTAAACTTTTTAGTTTCCCCAAATCTTTTTGGTAACCTGAAACCTTAAAGTTTTGCTAGGTTAAATTAAGTGATGAGTCTAGTTATATCTATTGAATATCGAGATCATTTCAAAATAAAATAAAATACTGAAACATGTTATTGAACACAGCTTATCCACTTTTAGCTTCCTTTTACAGAGAAACTAAAGATAGGTCCATTAGTAAACATGTTTAATGCTATGTTGAGAAATTTTCTAAAGGAAAGTACATGTTTCTAGAAATTATAAAAAAGTTTTTATAAGTCTGCCAATCCACAGAATGCTAACATAAAAGACAGTTCATAATTGCTTACTTCTTAGTTTTTGTTAGAAATTAAAGGCTTTTAAGGGCGAAAAATTCTAATATATGTAACTAAACCCACTAAAAATAATGAGGGAAAGGAATTTTATGTGTGATCAACCCTGGCTAAGATTGGAATGAATTTAATTAAGCAAATGAGTTCTAATATCAAAAGTAACCTGGTGCAAAATCAGAATTTGATTTTCTGTCTGTTAAAAGGACAAAATTTTCTTGGTCCATTGATCTGTTCTTGTTGGAAATTATAAAAGGATTTCCTTACCTTTCAAAGTAATATACCTAAAAAAAAAAGAATTCTGTGTTTCATCAAAATAATTTCCTGTGTTGTTTTTATTAAGTCTTTGATTACTGAAGCCTAGGACTCTCAATATTAAAAGAATTAAGTTTTGCTCAGAACCATGAGGACTTCTATATTTGCCTATGAAGTCTTTAATTGTCACTTTGGTTAAATAGATAACTGAACTGTTTCATAGTGACCTATGGTCTTAAACACCCATGGTGACCTATGATCTTAAAGCTTTTTGATATTTTCTGACAACCTTCCTAAAAATCAAATTCTATGAAGATTTTTTGACTTGAATTAACTTTGGGATTTTCGAGAGGGTCCCTGAACTATCTTAAAAGATTTTGTCTCTCTCCTTATAAAAAGATATTAAGTCATTAAGAGTAATTAAGTTTATTTGATATGTTAAATTATGTGGGACACATTGTCAAATAAGAAATAATACCAAGGCATTTTTTATGTTGCATAGGTATATTATAAGTGTCCAAGAAATAATGTAAAATTCCTGGAAATCTAATGTCTTGGCACAATGATTTCAATCATAATCCCAGTTATTATCTTAAAATGATATGCAACATTTTACACATTTCCTTGTGAATTGTAGTGAACTCTCATCAGAGTTTTAATAATGGATATTTTTAAGTCTTTTGTCATTTACAGACAGTTGTGTCATTCTTATACTTTGGCAAAAGTGCTTCATCTTCAAGAAGACTCATGGAAAGTATTCCAAAATGCAGGTTTCTGATAACTTTAAAATAAAAACAGAATGAAACTGAATGGAGTAAGAATTTCCAGAGCTAATGAAAAAACTGGATTCAAGTAGAACAAGTATTAATTATATAGGACTAAATGAACTAAGGAGGATGATTATAATTCTGTATGACTTTTGTTTAAAACATTGCTGGCTTTTAATTTTTTGTTTTAACAGATGTAAGAAACTTTTTTTCTACTTTTTTCTTTTCTTTTTTTTTTTTTTTGCTATGACCTATAGAAGATTGATAAAGTATACCTCTGTAAACAAAGATAAAGCATTTGCTTTTTCTCTCTACCTAATCCTTCCAGAATTCAGAAATTATTTTTTCTGGCAATGTAGTTATTTGCTTGCACAAATTCAATGAGAATCCATTCTCCTTTAATAGGAAACAATTGGAAATATTGGTTATATTACCAAGGCTTGACTGGAATGTCATATTTGAGAGAGATATGTGTAGATTGACATGTGATCAAACAGTTTTAAGGAACTAAGGGTGAACCCCTTAGAAAAATTGGCTTGGGACCTTGCTTCTAAGGATTCAGCAAAGTTCTTAAAAATCTTATATATTCAGTCACTATTTTTGTGCACTTATGTAAATAATCATAAATAATGACTTTTATAAATAATGCAAACAAATTAGTTTTACTACAATTATCTTTTTAAAATGGGAGTACTTGTAGAAAGAAAAATTATGTTTGCATCTTTCTAGATATTAGATTCTAAACCTGTTAATTGTCCTTAAGGTTTTGTTACATAACTATAAATTGAACTAGATCCTGAATTCTAGCTTTCTCAAATATCTGGCTACAACTCACCAAAGTAACACTTCCAATTTTCTCTCATCCTTCTGATTTGGAATTGCTAAGAATAAAGACTTCACTTCAATCTACTTAGAAAGGAGTGTACCAGGTCCTTCTCACTACTCAGAAGGCAGCCAAATTCCAGGTACTTGTGGATAAACATCTCACAGTTATAGAAAACTCCACTTGACATACATTCTTGTACAAACGCTGGAAACCTCCAAGTCAAATTGACTAGAATAGTGAATTGCTGATCAAAGGAAAACTACCTCTTGTTAGTCTCTATCTTAGCCTATACCACATTTCAACAACTAGCATTCTTTGGGAAAGAGCATACAATGCTTAACCTTAATTATTGGATTCTAAAAGTGGTCAACTTATAGTAGAAATTTGATACATCACTGGAATATTAGGTTTCAAAACAAATTCAGGCTTTGAGTTACCTCATCAGCATCCATCGCTGTCAGTTGCATAATCTTAGAGCCATCTCCAATATTCTCCTCCACAGTAAGATCCAGCATGTCTGTTGGAAATACTGGTGGATTGTCATTGATATCCTGAAGTGTTATTTCAACCTACAAGGAGAGAAAGAAACAACACATGAATGTCCCACATGCCTGCAAGGTACCAGTTAAAATGTGTACCAGGAGCCCATGGGCTAGCTAGGCCTTCCAAAAAGAATCAGAACCTTTATATAACATCCAAATAACAGAAAATATCCTAAAGAAAACTGTGAAATCTTTATAAAAAATAAAAAACTAGTAAAATCATTTGACTTGTTGATAGTAACAGATTTTAAAGTGTCAGCTTAGAGTTTATACAAGAAAAGGCCCACTGATCAACTGTTGATTTAATCCTCAGATTTGTGCACCACTGAAGAACTGCCCAGACTTAGGACTGTCTACCATTCAACCATTAAATGTCACCCAATACACAAATGAGTTGGTGTAGAATTTCTTCCTGAAATGTTTACATATTAGCAATGTCTGGGAGAAATAAAGAAGTTCACATTTCATTTTAAGAAACTCTCAGCATTTTCCCCTTTAAAATCAACTCCAACCCTTGGGGGAAAATACATGCATCTTCTTTTCTTTCTATTTCCCTTCCTATCAGCACTTCTTAATGTGACTAAAGCTAAACAATCCTTCTTTTCAAATGTACTGTTTATATAGATTGCAAATATTAACAGCTTTGTTTGAAAGATCCTAGTCAGAGTTATTTGTTTGTTTCCCTGCCTAAGAAAAATTGTTTAGAAGGAAGGGTTTGTGAAGTCTAAATAAGAACTTTAAACCATGTGTTTTCTCTTTTGAGCTAGGTGCTAAAAGCTGTATATCTGATAAGAAAAGGGAAGACAGCTGCTAATAAAACTGCAAGTTTCCCCAGTTGGGTCACAAAATTAAGTCATGGAGAAAAATCCATCCAGCCATTTAGCTAGGATATAACCAAGACATTTTTCTCATGGGATGAAATGTCATATTTTATAGTTAAACTATAAAAAACTCCATCAGATCTAAGAGCAATGCAAACGAATATGAGGAAAGAGAGGAGAAGAGAGCAAAAGGATTCTGATTTCTTCTTTTCCAAGAGAAGGAGGAGATGGGGGAGAGGGGGAAGCAAGAGGTAGGACTGTCCTTGTTCTCTGACAGGGAATGAGTGGGAAAGATAGCAGAGCTAGACTAATAAATGGACGAGGAAATGATAGAAAGAAAAGCCCAGAAAACAATATATAAACTTAAGTACTAAAGAATTATGATACCTCTAATGCCATCTTTTATTAGGAGAGGTTTGATCACAGCAAATGGCTCAACTTAGTCTATACAGGTAGTTTCAAACAGTTGGTAATGTGCCAGCTCTAGTTTGGGCTCACATCATTCTCTATGCCACTTGTCTTAAGGAAAGGTCCACAGTATCTACGACTGCAGCCAATGTCCAACTGCCTCCTTATATGGTTGCAAATAACGTGGGTTATTTCAAAGTAGAAAAACTGAAATTCAGGTTCTGGCTCCCCGACTTATTAGCTGGGTAAACTTGAGCATTTCATTTATCTTGGCCTTAGTCTCCTCATCTTAAAATTGAGATAATACTATGTGTCTTAGAGCATTTTATGAAGACTGGACTTCGATGATGCCATCAAAATGATTAGCCCAGGGGGAAGTGTTTGATAAAAGGTTAATCTTGGTTTTTAAATTGTGAGCACAGACCTAGGAGTTCCTTAGAGCTAGGGAGAGACTTTGAGAAAATGATTTAATAAATCAGAATTCCAGGTCCTACAACCGAAAGTCAAAATTATAATTTACTGTTCATCTCTGAAACATATTGAATATATACGAAGTTTTCATGCAGGAAGACCTTTGACATACATGTACATATATGTATTTCAAAAGCCTGAAAAATATGGATTTAAGAATCAATGACCCAATGGTCATTTAAAAATATAATCACTAATGTTCTTTAGAAATTAATAATTATCTTCATATTGTATATGTCTGAATTTTCATATAGGCATTCACAGTCTTTAAAATGCAGTAAAAAAATAAATGAAGAATAAAAGATAACTGATGGAAATACCTCATAACTCAACTTTGACATTTTAGCTTAATAGATTCTTTTTTCAATTCTAAATTGTCTTTCATCTGTAATTTTATGATTTGGTCTAATTAGAAACCAATATGCCAACCTTGTGTATGCATGTCTGTGTGTGTGAGAGAGAGAGAGAAAGATATCTTATAAGTGTATTTGTGAGAGAATGTGCATATATGAGTGTGTGTGTTTGT
This sequence comes from Ailuropoda melanoleuca, assembly GCF_002007445.2. NCBI lineage: Eukaryota > Metazoa > Chordata > Mammalia > Carnivora > Ursidae > Ailuropoda > Ailuropoda melanoleuca. The sequence goes on from NC_048222.1 coordinate 126,391,883, forward strand.
CAAAGTGTATATGAGTGTGTGTGCATGTGTGTGTGTTTAAGAAAGAGCACTGAGAATAAGGGTAATCCATATTGGCACCAATTAAATATGACATCAAAGGTGCATCAGGAAACAGTACCATGCACTAGAAATATGCTGGGTATTCCAGAAAGGTACCTCATTATAAGTGGTGAGTGCATGAATTGAACAAGCCCCTTCTATATTTTAATAGTTATAACAAAATAGCTAATATATGTGCTAGACATAGTTTTAGGTTATATGTGTGTGTGTACATACATACACATGCATACACACACACACTTTAAAAAGTCCTCAAAAGAGCCCTAAGAGGAAAATACTACTATGTTCCCATTAGAGAACTAGTTAACAAAGGTAAAGAGGCTAGGTAATTACGGAGGGCACATATTGCATGGTGCAGTGGGTGTTATACTCAAATAATGAATCATGGAACTTTACATCAAAAACTAGGGATGTACTGTATGGTGACTAACATAATATAATAAAAAATTATTATAAAAAAAGAGGTTAGGTAATTTGCCAATAACACAGAGCTAGAAAGTCAGTTTTCTCTACTGCCATGCAAACCTGTCTCTCTCATGTGTAAGTACGTATGCTCAATAAACACAATGAATCATATTTGAAAAATATGTCACAACCAAATGTGCATATTATTTCTATCTGGAATCTGAATCACTTACATATTAACTAACTAGCCATATAATCTTGGGTCAGCCAATAAATCTCTCTCTGTCAGAATTTAAGGAAAAATAAAGACTGTTCTATTGATCCCTAGATACAGCTCTAGAAGTCTTTGATCATGTATGCTCTATGAGATCTTGGCCAACTCCATCATTTTAGAAAGAGAAAGAGTTTTCCTATTTTATTTTATTTTATTTTATTTTATTTTATTTTATTTTATTTTATTTAAAGATGTTATTTATTTATTTGAGAGAGAGGCCGAAAGAGATCATGAGCTAGGGGAGAGGCAGAAGGAGAGGAGGAACTGACTCCCCACTGAGCAAGAAGCCCAGTTCAGGGCCCCCCCATCCCAAGACGTGGGATCATGACCTGAGCTGAAGGCAGACGCTTAACCAACTGAGCCACCCAGGTGCCCCTGAGCTTTCCTATTTTATTAGAAGGAATAAATTTAGTTTAATATTAATGAGTTCAAAACTAAACATTTCTGAATGTATCTATAGTCAACCAATTATAAAAGCAGATTTAGAACATTTCATCATTGCATCTGATATCAGCAAAGGTTATTTTTTTGGATACCCCATGTCATTCATTCAATAAGTCAGCTATCCTTTTTCCTAAAATCAGTGTCGGCTTACCAATTAAAAAGTTAAGAACTTCCTATTCCTTTCCTAGGGGGCAGAAATCTGGATATTTCTCTTAATTGTCCAGTATCTCTTTTCTATTCCATGGTTCCTCCGATATCCCTAAAACGTTTTTAGCATAGCTTTTCTCAGTTCTCCCAAAAGCCTGGGGTAATGAATTATGTAGAAAAGGAGATATGAACTCCTTAGCACAGGTAGGTGTCGTCCTGCAATCCCTTCACTTCTCCTGATCCCCTGTGCCATGTTTCTACCTACCAAGAATTTCAGAACTATGGACCCTGTTTGTGATGAGGTTGTCACTAATTCCAGTATTTATTCATTCAATATTTTAGAATCTATCAAACAACAGGCATATGTTAGTCACTAAAAATATAGAGGAAAATAAGACAGATCACATCCCTTACAGGAAAGAGAGGAGTTTGATAATAGAAATATTGTTGACATCTTGTTCCCAAAAAGTTTATCTTCCACACTATGGATAATTCTTTGGACTGCCTTACATCTTGCCCTTGCCAATTACCACCCTCCTGATGACTCCAGACCCTAACATGTGTGGCTCATTCTTGGATCTGCCACTAACCTAAAAGTCTTATTCCATTACAACTCCTTTTTTGGACTAAGATTTGATAAAAATTGTTTTGAAATGTTATCATATAAAACACAGGAATCAAACATTAAAAGTTTAGAAAAGATATCTGGAAACAAGAATTAAGACTTTATAATTTTTAAAGACTTCTTTCCGTACAAACAAGACCACTTTCATAATACAGACAATGGCTATTAGCAGTTTATTTCAAAATTCCAAGATTTTAAAAGAGTCTACAATAGTGTTCCTAAGTTAAAAAAAGTTTATGTTGAAAATACATTCCATTCTCTAAAAAGACAAACCGAAAGCTATTGCACAGCTAAACTTTCAGTGCTAGCATTGCTACTTTGGTGTCGTATGTTTATCTTTACAGTTATTTAGACCTGAAATAAAATAATTGCATTTAAATATTCATTTTGCAAAAATAAAATAATCATTTTGCAAAATTAAAATAAAATAAATAAAATCACATTTTGAACTTCCTTTACAAGTGACTATATTTAAAATAAAAACAAAACAGAATTCCATAATTTAAGTCCAGGGGGCATTTTCAAGGTATCTATTCTGAAAGTTTGAAAATTTACCCTTAAAGACTAAAGAAACATTACACCATGAAGATAAGGCACTTGCATATTTTATGCCTGCCTAACAAATGTTGACCTTTGTGCTAAGATAGTTGGGGCTTCAGAAACATATGTGGTTTCACCTGCTACAATTACAAGGGCAGGTGGTAACTTCGTGGTTGACTTATTCATAACAAAACATCAGCTGCAGCTAATGGTTGAGCTATAGGTATTGTCCACTGCCACCACCTCTGTCACCATTTAAAGACCTTCAGAATAATGACTTTCTTGGCTGAGACACCTGATCCCTAGACAGTGAAACCCTGGTAAATGAATGATTATATTTAGAAACAAAAACATGACTGAGATTAAGGGGGTTAATGACCAATGAATTTAAAGACAGGCTGTCTTTTGGTAGTTTGATAAAGGTAAGAATTAAATAAAATATGGCTTTAAGTATTGTCACCAAACTTTTTTTTGGTGAAGGAAGAGTCCTTGATATTCAGCCTGCTGAACATTTAAATAGATATTTAAAAACAAAAAAAATTAAATATTAACAAACTGTGTAAATAGTTGATATGAAATGAGTACAAAGCTTTCCTGTTCATTTTTTTCCTGTAATATGCAGTCTATCATTTTATTCTGCAGTGAATCAAGAATAATATTATATCTTGGGGCTTTATTTTTAATTTTTAAGTGAATAAATCAGCATACAACTGCATAATCAATAAGTAATCATTAATTAGCAATATCAATTATCAAATCATTACATACACATAGCTATATCTATAAAACATGGCATCTCACTGATTTAAATTGATATTACAAAGATAATATGTTACAGTCAAGGTTAAGGAATTGACTAAAATATCAAGGTCCATTATGAACTGATTCCCCAATTAATAAATCAGTAATTTCATTGTGGTCAGTAGATCAACCACACTTAAAAACATATTCTTAAATTCATAACCTCTCTGCAAGCTAAATAAAGTGGTTCTTAGTGAATAAGGATGAACACATATCTAAAACATATTTGTTAATTCAAAAACTTTCTACGAACTACATAAAATGGTTCTTAATAAATAAGAATGAAAAAAATCTATTTTTTTTTCCTTTTGGAAAACTGTAGAGTTTATAGTACACTAACAGTCCAGAAATCCATTCATTTAATTGCAAGTAGATGTATTAAAATTTTAGGAGGAGTATTAAATATCATCAAATCCATCTCCTTTATTTTGCAGAGAATCAAAATTAAGGCATTGAACATAGTAATTTTTTCAGAGACCTGTGTGTAGAAAGAGCCAGAGCCAGAGTGCAAGCTGAAGATCTTAGACCAAAGCCTCTAACCTATGCATGAAGACAATGAGCCTTCAAACAAAATATGCATTTGATATCAATAAGAAAATTACTTTGAAGAAATTAAGACTTCATTGTCTACAAATACTGTTTATCTACATTTTCTTCATTTTTAGGTTTCTTCATATTTACAATAAGGGAAAAATAATCTACAATAAGGGAAGCTTTGTTTTATCAATGCCAACTGAAAACTATTAATCATTGAGCAGGAAGGTGGTGGGTATATATTACAAGTAAGGAAACTAGATAAATTCTCTGTAAATATCAATAAAGGTTACTGTTTTTAAAATGCTACAAAGAATTTGAGTCCTTTTCTTAAAAGATGCAATCATAAATATTCATTTTCAGAAATGACTAAAATCTAAATGGTTGATGAAATAGACACAAAGTACACAAAACTCTAAAACAGTAAAAGATGCATCAAGGCCCATAGTACTTGATTAGTTGTATTTTAGTGGCAAAAATACTTATATTATTGTCTTTTTATTTTTGTGGAACTGACATCCCAAAATTAACTACTCAAGTATAATTATTACCCAGACTACATAAACTATGACAGAGTATTACCCCAAAAATCATGCCTAGAGTTCACACATATGGCTTCCAAAGATACTGCCATAAAGATTGCATTTCAGTACACCTTTTAACTAACAGTTATGCCAAAAAAATATTTATTTCAATAACAGTACTGTGTTACTCTGATTTCTTTAATAAATGTGTCTGTTACAGAAATTGGTCTTTGAGAATCTCTTCATGTTACCAAAGATCATTATATTGCTCAGATTAGTGCCTTATAAACGCTGAGATTTTGAGAGCAAGAATTGTCTTGCTCATTTTTCCATTCTTACAACTTATCCATGCCTAGCATATAACCTTTACCCTAGAGATATTTCTGTTTTAAAAAGCAAACCCAGGGGCACCTGGGTGGCACAGCAGTTAAGCGTCTGCCTTCAGCTCAGGGCGCGATCCCAACGTTATGGGATCAAGCCCCACATCAGGCTCCTCCGCTATGAGCCTGCTTCTTCCTCTCCCACTCCCCCTGCTTGTGTTCCCTCTCTCGCAGGCTGTCTCTATCTCTGTCGAATAAATGAATAAAATCTTTAAAAAAAATGAATAAATAAAAATAAAAAGCAAACCCAGGTTATTTTTACATTTTTTAATTAGAATCGTAAGTTCAGCAAATTTAATACAGTAAGCATGTTACTAGTATATAAGAGTGCATTGATCAAAGTTGCCTTATATCACAATGATATTTAGAACCAATCCAAATCCTATTGATTTCCTAGCTCTTGTTTGCCTCTCATGACACCATGTGTAAATTTTATGATATGAAATCTTATTGGATGATAATTCAGGAACTTCATACTCAGAATGATAACTTAAAAGAGCTTCAGACAAACATGTATGTTTTGTTCAGAAAATCTCCCACTTGGGAGACTGGAATGTAAGATCTAATCAACGCCCATCGCTACTTCAGAATCAGCTACACTAAACACCACACAAATCGTGAGTCAACCTGAAGGAATAACTAAGCTCATTCAAATGTGCATTATCCTTAATAGGGCGTTATGATGTCACTCAAATATCACTCTACTAAATGATGCCCTGGTTTATACTGTGTAGGTGCTACTGAAATTCACCGGGGGAGAAAGTCTAATCTCGTACTGAAAACAACTTTTATTCATCATAGTGAAACAAGATGCTGAGACCTACCACTTAATTTTCTGTATGCAGGCTCAAGTGAGGACTTGAAGTTGAAAGCAAATTAACCAAGCTGAAATCCCCACTATGATCAGTACAACCAACCCCCCTGGCCTGTCACTTCCTTTGACCCTGAAAAGGAAAACTCCACCTTTCCTGCCTGAGAGGAGACTGTGTGCAGAGTAGCAGTCTGCCCTCATTGCAGTCAGAGGCTCGGTGCTGGGGGACAGCTTGCTATCACCGCATCAGGGTGGTGTGTAAAAAGGAACATTCTGGGACTTGATATGAAATTTGAGACTCAAACACAATATTCTTTAAAGAAAAACATCAGGATAAAACATCAAAACCTTGGCTCAAGTAAATAATCAAATTTATATTTTAAATGTTTGGCAATAGTTTCACATGTTCACTCTCCAATTGAAGCCAACTACTACAGGATCCGTTTAATTCAATGAGATTGACACATTTTGCATGCTATACAGGCTTCCAATAACAAGGTTTTATTTAGTAAATTTATGTCAAAGCCTATATATACTAAGATTACATAGCAGAAGTTCTAATTAAATTTCAGCAGGAAGTTTGACATTCTATGTTCGTTTTCTTATCGAACTAACCACATAATTTCATTTGATAGGACATACGTATACTCGTTTTTAAAATTTCAAGTTGAGAGCTAAATTCAGTCATTAGGAAAGAGAAAATTCAACATGCACTTGTACTATCATTTATGGGTTTAAACTCTTAAGTACTTTCATTTCTTAACAACAATAAAAAGCTGTATTGCCATGAAAGGTTGGTGCCAGGGTTTGCATAGTTCCTTTAATTTTGTTCTTCATTTCTTTCCCTATTTGGGGTGACCGCTGGGAATTCTGCTGCCATGAGTCTGGGCGAAGCGTTTCACTACATCCAGAACACTTCATCATGTTGCAGAGCCAAGCTCTATTATGGTTTGCAACTGACTCATATTTTAGTTATGAGAAGGCCCTAGCACAGAACAGTTTACATTTAAAAGTCCTAAATGTCAGGAATGTAATGTTTGGGCTATGTAGGTATGCAAGGTCTAATCATATTCTGTGAACAATGTTTTTAGGTAGTTACTTATTTATAATGTATAACGGACCTAATTCAAAAGAGTATGTGGTAGCTGTATAAATAGTATACTCTCTCATCCTGATGGTACTTCTGAACTTTTGAAACTGAACTCTTCAAAGAAAAGGGAGAAATCAGACTTTGGAGAAAAGACCTATGATCCCATGCTATGAAAGACGGGCAGGGGCTAGGTGGGACCTATTAAGGAAAACCGACAAAGCCACCACCACCGTACATGTAAGTGAACCAGAAACTCTAGAGGACACAGGTCTGTTGCAGGCTCAAACTCTACTGAAGTTTCAGGGATGATCAGAAAGTAAATCTATGTATTTAGGTATAGTGGTTTTTTTTTTTTTAGAATAACAAAAGAACTGGAAAATTATTGCATTTTACTAGAAGATGAGAACTAACTTGCTAATATATACTAAATACTAGTTTACTAATTGTTTACAGAAAACAATTTAATAAAACAAACATGATATAATGATAATATTTGAGGAAATGACACTTAATTTGGGAATTATGCTACTCCTTTTTTTGGAATTTTAGGCTAGCAAATATTTTGTCATTTTAAACTTTATACCTTAACTTTAAATTGCGTGTATATTTAGATACCTGTGCATTTATTTCACACAAATTTGTACTGTTTCTATTCCAAATGTTCTGGAATATGAGGAAAGAAAGAAGTATGCAATTTCAGATTCTTTTTAGTTTAATTTTAAAAGCAAAGTAAAAATAAACATAATGAGTTTTAAAACAAAACATATTTCTCATATAACCTACATATATGTAACTGTGACCAATTATATTTCTCAAACAAAAGCAATTACATTAATCTCTCATCACTAAAACTCGTCTAGCAGTCAGCAGCATATGTTCCCGGAATTTCAATGCATTTCTAACTAGGAAAGAAATCTGTATGAGTAACAGGCAGGCTTGGAGAGTAGCCAGAAATGACAAGAATGGCTAGAAGTGCGGACAAGACATAGTTAACTCCATTCTTGAAACAAAATGCTTTCCATAACTCGCTAAATGTGTGGTGACATAATAGAAAGCTAGTTTTGTTGTGCTTTCAATATTGTTCAAATTAGAACCAAATAAGGATTTCTTTTAAGGCAGAGGCAATCATGTGTAACCACTTCAACTTTTCCTGAAATCAATACTGCATAATTTCGGAATTTTAACAGATTCTTAAGGACGCCCAAAAGTAAATGCAGAATAAAAGATCAAGTTAAAATATGTGTGGTTGGAGACGAAACTTGTGGAAATTTTTATACTATTCTTCAAAACAAACACCCTGCAAAAACATCCTGTAGTACACTTTTCAATAGATGTTAATCCGAATGTGGTAGACACATATCAAAAGGAAAGTGTAGTATAAGACAAATAAAAGTATTCCACCCTTTTATTTCTTCACTTTTCACTTTTGTTTTTGCCCAATAGATATGTGATTTTATTAAATACATAAGACTTCTATTCAGACTGCTGAAAAATAGAGAAGAAGTTTGATTTATATTAAAGTTACAAGTTGTGGCAGACTGACTCATTGACTCTGATTCTTCACCCCTATCTATAAGCAACTTCACAGTTCCTCCCACTAAAGGTGGGCTTCCTCTCTCTACCTCTTGACTTTGGCCTCATCCACAATGACCAACTCTCTTGCTCTCTTGTTCCTGTCATGGTCTCTAGAACAATATGTCCCTGCTAGTCCACTAGTATCAGAAGGAAAACAACAGGCATTGAGTTGACAAATCTTAGCTGAGAGACTTGTAGAGTCTGAAGCAGAGCCTTCCAGTTGAGCCCAGCCTAGATCAGCTCAACTGTAGCCTACCCGCAGGTGCACAAGAAAGGTGTGTATTCCTGTAGGCCTTCGAGATTTTGTGGCTCGTTATTATGCAACATTATTGTGTCAACAGTTAAAAAATACACAAGTCAAAATAATGGATTCATCAATTGAATATTTTACTCAATCTTCATTTGTAAGTAACTGATTACTATTTTATTTAAAAGGCAAAAAAAGATAAAAGATTATATATACCAATATCTGTGATACACCTTATAATGTGTGATAAGTTTTATTGCTATGAATGTATTAATAAAATTTCTTAACCTGTATAACTTCTCATTCTCACTTCACAAGCTATACCCCTATCTTTTAAAAGGACAACTCAAAACAAGATGTGACCCTCAAGTCTCCCCCCACCCAAACCAAAGACTGGGGGAGGAAAGCAGGACTACTTGATCCAAGAGGAGCAAATTATGACTGGGTTGAGTCAATCAGAGTGCCTTTCTTAAGAGTAGGAAATTATGAAAAAATGGGAACCTTATAAGAGAATAATGGCAGAACTACAATAAGAGAATGCAGCCACCATGAATATACTCACTCCATCTTTAGTGGGTTTCTAGTATACACACATTAGACTTGGCTACACTTTTTTTTTAATGGACATTAAAGCGGTCATGTGATGTGAAGAGCATTGGGTGTTATACACAACTAGTGAATCATTAAACACTACATCAAAAACTAATGATGTACTGTATGTTGGCTAATTGAATTTAAATAAAAAAAAAACACTCTTTTTTTAAACAGATACTGCAATGTCAAAATAATACCTTTGCTCAATTTCACCTTTGCACATTAGTCTTCACTGTGGAAGAAATTTCTAATATTTGACATAAATGGCATAAAGTTTTGACTTACAGCCAATCTATTTTATTTTAGTATCTTATTAGTATATTTGTTATACTTCCTTACAGATTTTAAACAAATATTTTTAACTATATATTAAAGTCCCATTTTAGAGGGGTGCCTGGGTGGCTCAGATGATTGGGCGTCTGCTTTTGGCTCAGGTCATGATCTCCAGGTCCTGGGATCTTCAGGTCCTGGGATCAAGCCCCACATCTGGCTCCCTGCTCACCAAGGAGCCTGCTTCCCCCTCTCCCTTTGCCTCCCCCCCTGCTCATACTCTCTCTCTCTCTCTCTCTCAAATGAATAAATAAAATCTAAACACACACACACACATTTTTAGAGTTGTATGGGTTATTTTTTTTTACCTCAAAACTATAAAAATTTGAGTTTATTTGAATTAGCATTAGCTCATCAATACAAAAACCAGATAAAGACTCAAAAAAAAAAAGAGAACTACAGGCCAATATCCCTAAGAATGTAGATGCAAAAATCCTCAACCAAATCCAACAATACATTAAAAATATCACTCACCATGATCAAATGGGATTTACTCCTGGGCTGCAATGGTGATTCAATATTTGCAAATCAGTCAACGTTATAGATCACATCAATAAGAGAAAGGATAAGAATCATATGATCATTTCAATAGATGCAGAAACACACTCAACAGAACAGGTTTAGAGAGAATATACTTCAACATAATACAGGCTATATATGAAAAACCCACAGCTGACATCATCCTTAATGGGGAAAAACTGAGAGCTTTTCCCTTAGCAACAGAAATAAGGCAAGGATGTGCACTCTCTTCATTTTAATTCAACATAGTACTGGAAGTCCTAGCCACAACTATCAGACATCGAAAAGAAATAAAAAGGATCCAAGAAGTAAAACTTCCACAATTTGCAGATGATATGATGTTATATATAGAAAACCCGAAAGACTCCACAAGAAAACTGCTAGAACTGATAAATGAATTCACTCAAGTGGCAGGAACAAAATCAAGATACAGAAATCTGTTGCATTTCTATATACCCATAATGAAGCAGCAAAAAGAGAAATTAAGAAAACAATACAATTTACAGTTGCACCCAAAATAATAAGATACCTATCAATAAACATAATCAAAGAGGTGAAAGATCTGTACTCTGAAAACTGTAAAACACTGATGAAAGAAATTCAAGATGACACAAAGAAATGGAAAGGCATTCCATACTCATGGATTGCAAGAACAAATATTGTTAAAATGTCTATACTACCCAAAGCAATCTATATATTTAATACAATCCTTACCAAAATGCCAACAGCATTTTTGACAGAACTAGAACAAACAATCCTAAAATTTGTATGAACCACAAAAGACCTAAACAGCCAAGCAATCTTGAAAAAGAAAAGCAAAGCTGGAGGCATCACAATTCTGAACTTCAAGTTATATTACAATGCTATAGTAATCAAAACAGTATGGTACTTGCACAAAAATAGACACATAGATCAATACAGCAGATTAGAAAACTAAGAAATAAATACACAACTATATAGTCAATTATTTTCGACAAAGCTATTAAGAATATCCAACGGGAAAAAGACAGTCTTTTCAACAAATAGTGTTGGGAAAACTGGAAAGCAACGGGCAAAAGAAAGAAACTGAACCACTTTCTCACACCATGCACAAAAATCAATTCAAAATAGATTAAAGACTTCTGAAACCACAAAAATCTTAGAAGAGAACATAAGGAGTAACTTCTTTGACATCAGCAGTAGCAACTTTTTTCTAGATAGATTCCCTGAGGCAAGGGGGAAAAAAGCAAAAATAAACTACTGGCACATCAGAAAAAAAAAAAAAACACCTCTGCACAATGAAGGAAACAATCAACAAAAGTAAAAGGCAACCTATTGAATGGGAGAAGATTTTTACAAATGACATATCCAATAAAGGGTTAGTATCTAAAATATATAAAGAACTTATATATTCAACACCCAAAAAACAACACAATTAAAAAATGGACAGAAGACATGAACAGACATTTCTCCAAAGAAGACATACATATGGCCAACAGACACTTGAAAAGAATTTCATCATTACTCACCATCAGGGAAATGCAAATCAAAACTACAGTGAGATATCACCTTGCATCTATCAGAATGGCTGAAATCAGCAACACAAGAAACAACAAGTGTTGGCAAGATGTGGAGAAAAAGGAACCCTTGTGCACTGTTGGTGGGAAAGCAAACTGGTGTAGTCACTGTGGAAAAGAGTATGAGATTCCTCAAAAAGTTAAAAATAGAAGTACCCTATGATCTGGCAATTGCGGTACTGGGTATTTACCCAAAGAATACAAAAACACTAATTCAAAGGGGTACAAGCACCTCTGTGTTTACAGCAGCATTATTACAATAGCCAAGATATGGAAGCAGCCCAAGTGTTCATTGATTGATCAATGGATAGATATGTATATCTCACATCCTTTCTATCATATATATAGATATATAGAGACATATATCAGATCTTCTCTATCTATATATATCTTCTCTATATATATCTTCTCTCTCTCTCTCTCCATATAAATACACACACACACACATTCAATGAAATATTACTCAGCTATAAAAAGAATGAAATCTTATCATTTGCAATGACATGGATGGAGCTAGAGAGTATAATCCTAAGCAAAATAAATCAGTCAGAGCAAGACAAATACCACATGATTTCACTCATATGTGGAATTTAAGAAACAAAACAAAAAATCATACAGAAGAGAGAGAGAGAAATCAAGAAAAAGGCTCTTAATTATAGAGAACAAACTGGTAGTTACAAGAGGGGAGGGGCTGGGAGGATGGATTAAATAGGTGATGGGGATTAAGGAATGCACTTGTCATGATGAGCACTGGGTAATGTTATGTAAGTGTTGAATCACTACATTGTACACCTGAAACCAATATAACACTGTATGTTAACTAATTGGAATTTAAATAAAAACTTTAAAAAATAGGAATTGTAAAAAACATAAGCCAATATGCTCATTGCAGAAGCATATTTTGTTGTTACATACACACAAATGAAGAGAAGGGTGTTTTATTTTTTTTTAAGATTTTATTTATTTGACAGAGAGAGAGAGCACAAGCAGGGGGTGTGACAGAGGGAGAGGGAGAAGCAGGCTCCCCACTGAGCAAAGAGCCCAATGTCAGATCATGACCTGAGCTGAAGGCAGACAGCTAACCCACTGAGCCACCCAGGAGCCCTGAAAATGGTGTTTTATAATGCAAAATTAAGAGCAGGGATGAACCATCAACTATTACAATAATATGCAAACGATGAATCATGGAACACTACAACAAAAACTAATGATGTGGTGACTAACATATCATAATAAAAAAATAATAATGAAAATCTAAGAATGATCCCCTGATGACCAAGACAATAATAACTAATTAACAGAAGGAAATTTTATGAAATTTCAAGAATAAAGAAATAAATGACACATTAAATTTAAAAAATGTTTTAGTACAGAACGCTGTCTTCTATTTTTCATTGTCAAAGCCAAGTTACCAAAGATTTTTAGCAAAATAGCAATATCAAAAGAAACTCAGTAAACTTTAAAAAATATTCACTTTCAAGAAATCTTCCAATTGCTACAGAAATGTATTCTCCCAGTAGAAAGCAAAATCATGCAAAATACAAGGAAATGTCTGTATACTTATGCAAGATATGAGATAAGACTGAATAGTCATGAAAAAAAACAAGCCAATTATGAAATGTACTAACTACAACTAACCATCTCCATGAAATATGGTTTGATTATTTTGATACTCCAGTCTCACTCCTCAAATCATGACAATACAACTTGGAGAAGTATGGTATCAATAGATGTTTTGATTTTATTTTTCGAACCAAAGTATATTCTCTTCACTGGAACCTATATATATATGTATATTATACATATATATATAATATATATATGTCAAAAATTAGCTGACCATATAGTTGTGAGTCCATTTCTGGGTTGTCTATTCTGTTCCATTGATCTATGTGTCTGGTTTTGTACCAGTACCATACTATCTTGATGACTACAGCTTTGAATTTAAATAAAAACTTGAAACATTAAAAAAAGAAAGAAAGAAAAAAGAGGGGCACCTGGTGGCACAGTCGGCTGCACTTCAGACTCTTAATTTCCGTTTGGGTCAGGGTCCTGGGATGGAGCCTGCATCAGGCCCCACGCTCAGCATGGAGTCTGCTTGAGATTCTCTCTCCCTCCCTCTCTGCCCTTCCCACTCCTGCAATCTCTGCCCCCCAAAATAAATAAATAAATAAATCATTTAAAAAAAAGAAAGAAAGAAAGAAAAAAGAAACCAGAAACATTTTTAAAACACCTGGTAAGCATGCAAAAATTAAACTACGTCTGAGTAGGGGATTCATGAAATCCTGGTAGTACAGAATTGCAAGCACTCCAGATCTGTCAAAATAAGGAAGGCAAAAGAAATATTGCAGTTCTTTTGTCTAGACTAATAGAATTCTCACAGTCTGCATATGTTAATAAAAGTTACAGGAAATCTATCCCTTTCCTCTAGTGATTGTATTTATATGTTAGAGCCTGTGATTATTTGTTCAGTTAATCAGAAAATAGTTTCTAATAAGAGAATAGGCCTCAGTTTTAATAGTCATTATTAACTGTTTTACAAATATTAAAGAGTGATTAAGCATTGTCAACATGTTTTTACTGACTATATTTTTAAATACTCTATTATATTTGAAAAAGGATTAGGCAAATTTTCACATAAAATTTCCCTTAAACTACCACAAACATTTGTACATTACATTGTACAGGCCTTTCTTTTCAGAAGTATTTTCTGAAAAAAAAAAAAAACAACTCAATATGGACTATTGTGACAAAAATGACCGGCTTTTGCAGGTTAACATTGTCACTTGATTGTCTTAATAGTGTTCAAAACAGCCAAAGTTTATCTCTTTTAATTTATGTCTTTTTAATAATTAGCTTCTCTCACTTAATTTCCCTAAGAAATTCCATAAAAACATGGGAAGTACAAGTTAGAAATTTAGTTCTTTAAAATACATGAAATAAGTTCAAAATTTGAGAAAGATTAAATACATATAACTTCTTTACTAGAAAATATGGACATTGCTGGGGCGCCTGGGTGGCACAGCGGTTAAGCGTCTGCCTTTGGCTCAGGGTGTGATCCCGGCGTTATGGGATCGAGCCACATCAGGCTCCTCTGCTATGAGCCTGCTTCTTCCTCTCCCACTCCCCCTGCTTGTGTTCCCTCTCTCTCTGGCTTGTCTCTATCTCTGTCGAATAAATAAATAAAATCTTTAAAAAAAAAAAAAAAGAAAATATGGACATTGCTTTACGAGTTCTACAATATATTACTTTCACTTTTCAAAAGTTAGTTTAGCATTTTAATATTTTTTATTCTCTTTACCATGTTTTTAATCATGTAAATAAAAGAAGATTTGTTTTCAATTTTCAAGAAGTGTATTCTTTGTCAGAACTAAGACACAAGCATTATGCTTCCAAATAACTGCAAACTCAAAGAAACTGGAATGAGCCTACAACCATTTTTTATACGTCATTTAATCAAGTTTTTTTGTTGACCATTATGTAGATACATTTCTTTTCACAAGAAGATGCTTTTTTTTGTACAGAATGAACTCTCAATACAAGCAATGAAGTTGCAAATCAAGCAGTTTTCATAAGCATGTTTCAATAGAGGATGTAAGTTTCCTTTCGAAAAACTTAATCTTTCAGTTCAGTTCACTTCCTACATTTAGATTTTTCATAATAGCAATTGAGACAGTAATTTAAGTTACATTATAATGGTGATTTGAACATGGAATTTTTCTCTTAATTTATTGGGTAGTATTTTGAATGTTGTTAAATTTAGACGACATGATCATATCTATTTGAGAAATTCCATTGTGCATTTTGGTGAGCAAGAATGACAATAAATATTTCTTTAGGGCATACTATGTACTATTCTAAGTGGTAGATATATAATAAAGCAAAACCAGCCACTTTTTTTTTTTACCTCAAACACCTTACTTTTAATGACATTCTTGAAGTTATCCTTTATATTGGGATCTTACAATTATAGTTTACTACAGACAATTTAGTTTTTAAAAGACTATATTCCTAAATTCATTCCTCTATATGTTTAGTTTGATAAAATATATGCAACCAGTAGTGGTCTATTAGTGTGAGATAGAGCTGGCATACTTTTGACCTGATAACAGCCATTCTCATGTCTATGAATTTTTTAAAATCATGTTTGGGGTGTCTGGGTGGCTCAGTTAGTTAAGCACCTGACTCTTGATTTTGGCTCAGGTCATGATTTCAGGGTCCTGAGATGGAGCTCAGCTTTGGGCTCCATACTCAGGCTGGAGTCTGCTTGAGGATTCTCTCTCCCTCTCCCTCTGGCCCTCTCCCTGATCTCACTTTCCTTCTCTCCCTCTCTCTTTCTCAAATAAATAAATAAGTCTTAGAAGAAAGAAGGAAAGAAAAAGAGGAAAGAAAGAAAAAGAAAGAAAGAAAGAAAGGAAGGAAGGAAGGAAGGAAGGAAGGAAGGAAGGAAAAAAGAAAGGAAGGAAGAAAAAGAGAAAGGAAGGAAAGAAGGAAGGAAGGAAGGAAGGAGAAAGAAAGAAGAAAGAAAATTGTGTTTTCTACAGGAGTATCACATTCTGCAAGTACCAAGAAGCAGTTCTAACCCAGTGTATTCTTGCAGTGTTCTTTTAGGTTTTCTGCTTGAGTAAACTGTTTATTAAAAGAACCAACAACATATAATTTACACTCCCTTGCCTCCTAGAGAGAATAATTGTGTAAATAAGTGAACAAGGTTTTCTCTACTTTAAATAAGCATTTTTTAAAACACCTAACTTTTTTTTTTTTTGGCTAAGGTAATATTAGAATCAACTAATATGTCCTAAGTTTGCTCTGGTTTGTGAGGACTCGCCAGCATTTTTTACTCAATTTATTCATGATTTGAGTAATTTTTAATTTTTTCAAGTCCAGTGCTCTGGAAAAGCAAGTGACCTCTAAAAACCCAAAATTTAAAACATCAGGGTAGGGAAGAGCAGCATAATCTGGATTGGAAACAATACATACTTAAATATGTAAAAATATAAGCTTAGTAAAAATTTCATAAATGAATAGTTCTTATACAAATGGGAAACCAATAAAATTTGAAAATTAAATGCATACCCAATAGAATTCTAACTAATAACAATAATTGGATAGAAAAGACATTGTTTTGCTGAAAATCAGTTCTCCACAGCAGTGTGAGATTAGGCACGGGTGCTTGTACATTACCTGGATTATATCTAGTCTTGATGCCGTTTACCCAAACACTTGTCACCTTTTCTAAGCCTCAGCTTCTTCATATATGCATAATATATAATAGGGCTCCAAAATGCAAAATGAATAAAGTTTTGCATGATGTTGGGCAAATATAATACAATCATAAAAATAGGTTTTGTATAATTGTAGTGCAAGTGACTATAATCTAAGTAATTACTTATTAAAATGAAAAGCTTAGACAATTATCACACATTAAAACTTTTTTTATAAAATTTTTTAATCCGTTAAAAGTAGTAATTTAGTAGTTCCTTAAAATGCTTTTATGGACGGCATTAAAGTCAAGAAAACCTTTTGAGCCAAGTTACAAAAGATAGCTACTGAATAATGAAAACTATTGAACCCAGACCAGAGATCTAAAAGAGCTTACTTCTTCTGAGTGCAGTGGTTTTTAACTACACATTTCTAGGCCCAAACATCCAGGAACCCAACTCATCAGGGCAGCCAAGTAGGTTGCCAAGACCTGAGCAGGTACGTAAAGAATGGTCATTCAGTGACCTGAACACGCAGGCAAGGTCCACTGCAACTACAGATGAAACAGGGAAGTCAATAAAATCTTCAAGTTTTTGGTTCTGTAGTAATGATTACCTCAACAGAGCATATAGGTGAACAATAATTCAGCTGCTTTGCTAAATGTGTTAGGCCACTGAATCTTAGACAAAAGAGGTTGCCACGGAAAACGTTTTTTCTGTACCTTTAATTTAGAATCGCCAAGAAGGAACATAAAATAATGATCAAACTTTCTTTTCATTGGTTTTATGAGTTGCTAAATCACTAAGGCCCATAGGAAAATTCCAAATGTTGCCACTGTATGTCATGATACTGCCTTTCTCAAGTGATAATCTATTAAAACAACAAGAACAACTCGAAAGTGTTAATTCATTTTGCTCTGAAGATGCCAAGATGTGTCTGTGAATTTAGGTCGTACATAAAATTACTCGAGATATATAAGGGACAAATGTCAGACCTGACAACTTATCTCATGCTAATAAGCCTGCATTGTTTTTCTAGGTGCTAATATTACAAATAAATCTGTTCTTTTAATCACTTATTTGCATGCTTCTGGGAATCTATGTCTGAATACATAATCATTCCTTGTGTGTCTACAAGTGATTTCATCTGGGTTTAGCTAGGATTATCTGCCTCTTTCTGCTATATATACCCTTATAGTCATTAAGCAGTTCATTCAGCAAATGTTGATAGAATGCCAGCACTGCATGCTTTCTTGGGATAGATGCTCTGGACAAGCAAAGAGAAAATAAAGATCAATCTGGACAGTTCTGTAAATATATTAAAAACCAATGAATTGTACCCTTTATGGTATATGAATTATATCTTAAAAATAAGTTAAGAGTTCTTAAAAATAAGTTAAGAGGCCTTTTGAAACAGTAAATCTAAAGAATAAGAAAGTGATGCTTATTTCATATAACTTATTTGTACTGAAGCCAAA
Organism: Ailuropoda melanoleuca; assembly: GCF_002007445.2. Taxonomy (NCBI): domain Eukaryota; kingdom Metazoa; phylum Chordata; class Mammalia; order Carnivora; family Ursidae; genus Ailuropoda; species Ailuropoda melanoleuca. The sequence goes on from NC_048222.1 coordinate 126,410,018, forward strand.
ATCGCTCCTTATAAATAGCACCTCCTTTTGTGAGTTTTTCCAAAGACTATTTTCAGGAATCTGTTATGGAATATTGTCAAGCCACAGATTTACACTGATGTTTCATCGTTTTAAAACAGGAGCTTGTCACCAAACTTCTGGAACGCTGCAAGAACTTCAATGATAACCAAATGTGACTAACGGTTTACATTTTTTCCATTACACTCAGTTTCACTTTTACAAGTAAGGATGAAAGAGAAACGTGGAGAAAACTGAAGCCATCACTCCTCTATATGGCTCAAAAGCCATCAAGTGATAACACAGAAGGGACAACAGAATTTCAGAGCTGGCAAGGAATTTAGAGATCATCTCATCTGGTTTCTATGAATAAAGAATCTGAGGCCAGAAAGTTAAAATGGTAACCCCAAGTTCAGGGTTAGTAGAGGTCTACAACTAGAACCGAGGTTTTTCCTAACATTTCACCCCTTAACAAACATGCCATTTATCCTAACTTATTTAAAGTAGAAATAATTTAAAACTGAATGGATACAGTCTCCATTATTTTCCAATAGATTTATTATCTTCATCTAGATGCTGTTTCAAGTTAGATATTAAACAAGGGTTGTTTCTTGCCCTCAATTAATTTCTAAAGGAAGGCATGGGTACTATAGTCCTACTGGTGGATTTAAATCCTGGCTTTGTCATTTTCACCTGTATGACATTAGAAAATTATTTAACCTGCATGTATCCCTGTTTCTTCATTAGCAACCTTGACACAATAAAAGTACCTTGCTCAGACAGTTGTTGTGATGATTAAATGAGATAAAGTGCATAAAGCACATGGAATGCTGGATGGCACACAGTGCTCATTAACAGAGAGCTGACACTAATACTGGTATTATTGAATTGTGTGCTGCTGAAGTGCCTTTGGAAGCAACAGAGCACAAATATTCAACACACACACCTACAGATTCCAGTTACAGAAATAAAGCTTCGTTTATTAGAAGGAACATTTTTTTAGGCACACAGTGATACATGTCAAACTTTTTTGTACCTGTAACACTTACTCTCATCTCTACACCTCTTTTTTAGAAAAACAAAAACAAAAACAAAAACATGTCTTTGTTAGAGCAATTAAGACAAAATCAAGATAAAAAGGAAAGTATAGGGAAATATTCTTATGTTGATTTGCTTCATATATGTGAAACTACCTCCATGGCAATTCTAATTTAAACGATTCATTAATAAATTATTATTTCACTAAAATATGTTTTAAGATTTTATTTATTTATTTGAGAGAGAGAGAGAAAAAGCAAGTGAGAGAGAAAGAGAGAGAACTTGCGCAGAGGGGTGGGCAGGGCAGAGGACCAGGGAGAAGCAGACACCCTGCTGAGCAGGAACCCAACAGGGGGGCTGATTCCAGGAACTTGAGCCTAAAGCAGAGGCTTAACCTACTGAGCCACCCAGGTGCCCCTCACTAAAATAAATTTAAATAATAGATTTAAATCCAATCATCCTTAAGCTTCTACACAAATGGAGTAACACATTTCAAATATAATATTTTTAGGAAGAAAGAAGTTCAATTACGTATACCAGATTATTAGTGATGATCATTCTTGTTTTGTTCTTTTGTGCATTTTCTAAATTTGTTCCAATAAAAAGCTAACATTTTGTAAAAAGGAAAAAGCAATATATATTATTTTTAAAAAGAAAGGTATTAGGTTTAGAATTTTAAGAAACATTCTGACTAGATAAAGAAATCCATAAGAACATAGATTCCTAGACTGAAAGCATGGATTTTCCACTTGATATATACGACATGGATCAAGACAACTTGTCTCAACTTCTCTATATCTATAGACATTAATATAATGTTGTCTTTCTCATTGGACCACTGTAAGAATACAAGCATATATCAAAACACTTTGAAATCGGTCTACTAGTATTATGTAAATGAATGTGATTTGCATTCTTGTAAAAATTCCAAACTCAACCTCAATAACACGATTAATCATGAATCATTGTGTCATATATGTAAGATAATGACTGTTTGAGAAGTTCTCTCCCCCTTTTTTAAAGCTAGCCCTCCATTTGCTAGTTTGCATAATCTAAGTATTTCAACTCATCAAAGGTCACCTGTCACATAATACCCATCACAAGGTCTCTGGTAGTTTTAAAGATGAAATAAGGGGCACCTGGGTGGCTCAGTCTGTTGAGCGTCAGACTCTTGGTTTTGGCTCAGATCATGATCTCAGTGCCCCGAGAGAGGGAGACCCAGGTGGGGCTCCCTGCTCAGCAGAGAGTCTGCTTTCCCTCTCTCTCTCCCTCTGTCCCTCCCCCCAGCTCATGTATCTCTCTCTCTCTCCCTAAATTAAATAAGTAAATCTTTAAAAAAAAAATAAAAATAAAGATGAAATAAAATGATGTCTATTAAAATATTTTTTAAAGTGACTTATAAAGCATCATCATACTCTATTTTGATATCAGTTTCATTACTATTGATATCACTTTCATTAAGTCATCATTCTTTTTTTTTCTTAATAATTTATTTGTCTTCTGTCTGTCAAATCCTGACCAATCACTCTCCCTGGGCTGCTTAGAGAGGTGTGGAGAAGGACCATCCAAGGCAGATGAGATATGGGAGAAAGAACAATGGGAGGTGGAGGCAGCTCCTTTACGTGGTGAAGACCTGTTTATCATCATTCCACTTCACTCTTCTTACATTCAGTAAATAGGGAATGCTGTCAAGTGCCAGGCTCTGGACTAGGCACTGCAGATATACCAGCCAACGAGGAAAACATGGTCCTCACCCTGATGGAGTGCACTAGTTGAACAGCTGTCATTTAAGATGCCTCATTCTCACAAAGGCGTTCCCTCAATGACCCTATGTAGAGGGTATTCTCCATAAACCTCCATCATTCTCCATCACATCACTATGTTTAGTTTTACTCATAAAACCTTTTGCTCTGCAAAATTATCCAATTTATATATTTGTCCAACTATCCATCTTTCCCCACAGTCGATCCTCCCAAAAGAGATACATTGTTCACCTTCTTCACTCCTTCCTTCCCATCCCCCCTTTTATAGGATCATATAATATAAAGCAATGCACACAGTAGTAAAGATGGACGCAGCTCAAGTACCCTTGGACAAACGAATAGATAAATAAAATGTAGTATGTACATACAAATGAAGTACTATTCAGCCTTAAAAAGAAAGGAAATTCTGACACATGCTACAATACACATGAACCTTAAAGACATTATATGAAGCGAGATAATCCAGTCACTAAAGACAAATGTTGTATGATTCTATTTGTATGAGTCTTCTAGAGTAATCAAATTCATAGAGACAGAATCGGAACGGTAGCTGTCAGGAGCTAGAGGTTGGGGGAAAGGAGTGTTTGTATTTTATGGACACGGAGTTTCAGTTTGGGAAGATGAATAAGTTCTGGAAATGCATGGTGGCGAAAGACCTGCACACTTAAAAGTGGTTAAAGTGGTAAATTTTATGTTATATATAATTTACCGGAATTTGAAAAAACTCAATGCCATGCGCACATCTGTACCATCTATATTAAGTAACAGAATTAATTAATTAATACAAGTGATAGTAATCTCCCAAATTGTTACAGAAAAGTTAGGCATTTTTCTTCTTGGCCATTTCTGATTATAGACGGTTGTTCCCTGTCTTGAAAGGTATGTTAATAAGATTTAAAACTTTTAAATTCAGATGAGAGCTCTAATGATTTTACATTATTTACCTGAAATCACATCTCACTTCTGCTGTCCAACCATTTCATATGTATCTCAGGTATCTGATGTCTATTTATTTTAATAAGAAAGCAAAAGGCTGCTATAGATTTGCCTAACATAAGGGGACATACATATCATACATAAAAAATATAATTCAAACTACTAAACATAACTCTTTCTTGGCATATTTATTCTTAAAGTTTCTTAGGTTGTGTAGTGCCAAACACAATATATTTTTTTTGTTACCTCGCCAAAGTGAAACCTGACCACTGAAGTCTAAAGGATGTACAACAACAAGGCACAAATTGATGAGACTTTAAATTCACTCAAGTAACATTTGGGGCTATGCAAGCATGGAGAACATGATTACCTTAAAAAGTACAGTTTCCAGAAATTCTCATAAGAATTCCTCAGCAGGCATTTGGCTGGAATCCAGCTTTCTCTTTTTCTCAAAAAAAAATGTTTTGGATATTTTCCTATCTTGACATTTTAGAGAGGTCTAAGGCATTGCCAAATGTCATGGATGCATTGGTATTTTTTTAATCATATTCTTAAAAAACCTTAATTTGCATTCAGTTTTGAGTTTCAGAATCAGGAAAGTCTCAAATTCAATGGAAAGAGTTAACATTTTTTATCCAATACCACATATATATATCCTAACTAGAGAAATATCACAGACTTCCTGGCTTCCCTCCAAAGACTCTACCAGTCAGGCTTATTGGCTCAATTCCCATTCTGCTCTAAGACGTCTTTTTAGTTTGCTTTTCTTTGTCTTTTTCATATTTTAACTGCATAAATTGTTTACTACTAAATGCTATGGAGCTTCCCTCCAAGCAATTCATATAAAACACACAGCTATTTAATAATCACTAAGTCACACTGGAAAAACCGGCTTTCTCAATCATACACTTTATTTCCACAAACCCGCACTTACTCTCTACAAATCTGGATTTGCACTTGAATCTGTATGAGCTCTTCTGCCACAGTGAAAGGCCATTTCAAGATTCTCTATATTCTTTGCCAAAGTTTCTGTCTATAAATACTTAACACTTCATCCTGGCTTCAGAAAAATAATTTCCAAACTGGTAACAAATACTAAATTGACTATTTAGAAAGTCCTATAAAACCTAAAACAGAAGAGAAAAAAAAACTGGACTGGCGGATTTAGAGAGTTCCATACCATCAGGTAGGAAATTGCCTTTTTTTCTTTTGTTCATAGTACCTACCTACTTGAGACAGGGTGAAATTTACACACACACACACACACACACACACACACACAGATAGAGAGAGAGAGAGAGAGAGAGAGAGAGAGAGAGAGAGAGAGAGATGAACCCTTTTCTCTGATTTAAAACTATGGTAGATTTGTTGGCAAGTCACCAAACCCAACTTTTGTACATTCTAGTTTGCAGTAATTTCCTTACGTACTACCTAAGGAAAGATGAATGTTTGTAGATGTCTGAGTATAAATGATAAGGGTCACCCTTGAATTTCCCCTACAGAAAACCTTTTTCATTTCAACCATCTCTCACTGAACTCAACTCACTTTGAACAACTAAATAACTTAACTTTCTATGATATGTGGTTTTAAAACTAATTAGAGTGTGTTCTTTTATCCCCTAACCTGATAATTAAGCTATGAGTATGTATTGATTTATGTATGTATGTATGTTTATTTCAGCTTTTTTGAGGTATAATTAACATATAAAATTGTAAGACATGTTTAAAGTGTACATTGTGGTGAGTTGATAAATGTATACATTGTGAAAGGAGTCTCCCCATCTAGTTAATTAACACATCCATCACCTCACATATTTACTTTTCTTTCTTTCTTTCTTTCTTTCTTTCTTTCTTTCTTTCTTCCTTCCTTCCTTCCTTCCTTCCTTCCTTCCTTCCTTCCTTTTTTTGGTGAGAACATTTAAGTTCTACTCTCTTAGCAAATTTCAGTTACACAATACAGTGCTATCAACTACAGTCACCATGTTTTACATTAGATCCTTAGACCTTATTCATCCTAACAGCTGAGAGTTTGTACTGTTTTACCGACCTCTTCTTATTTCCCCCATTATCAGTGGTTCCCCTGGCAATCACTTTTCGGCTTTCTGTTCCTATGAGTTTTTAAATATTATATGTATTTTAATGGATATTTAATAGATATTTTAAATATCTATGTGCATTTAAATATTAAGTCATGCATTTCTCATAAGCCCCATTGTTCTTCACACATTAATAAGTGCTTAAAACATACGCAACCCTCTATTTTTGCAGATAACAGTACATTCTCTAGAAATAGAACATCTAGGCTCAAATCTATTTTTGATAGTTACAAATTGTATGATCTCAGGATAGATACACCATAACATTTCTGTTCTTCAATTTCCTTATTTGTTAGATGTGTTTCATATAATTTTTTAAATATTAAATGGTTATATATATATGAAGCATTTAGAAAAATTGTCTGGCAAATACTTAGTCCTAGCTCTACTAAAATTTACTTCAAATCAATTTTACCCAGAAGAATTGCTATTGCTCGATAAGGCTTTGTAGAGCAGTATGATAAAATACACTGATATCGCTTGATGCATATTTGTTAAGTTAAAAATGAGGGGGAAAAAAGTTCTAGTATACACATATGCTGAGGCATTTCTAATGTCCCATAACTACTAGTTTTAGTCAAATATTCATTTTCTATCCCTTCTTTCCATATCCTATATTTCTTAAATCCATCCATTTTCCTCTTTCCCACAGCTAATACCCTTGTTCAAATGATAGTCATAACTCTCCTCGTTTGCTGTAATAGTCTGTTAATCTCCTGGCAACCAGTCTTGCTACCCTCAAATATGTGATAGTTCTGATGAGAAATAACAGGAAACTAACTGGACTACTGGAAATAGAAATGGCAGTATGAATGAGCAAGAAAATAGGGACCCAAACTGATAAGACTGAACAATTGCCTTACCCATCAGAGCAAGAAAGAGGAACAAGGAATCAAAGCATAAAGGTGAAGTTTTGAGCTTGTAGTGATAATGTTTACTATCAAAAGAGAGCCCAGTCTCCTTTGGATAGCGCATCTGCTCTCATGTTACTTTCATGAATACTAAACTCCAGATCTAAATTTTAACCTAGCCAGCTCCTGCGGTGCTCCAGATGCAAATACCTACCTGCCTGATATTTCCACTGGGTGTCACAGAATAACCTCATATCAGGAACTACATGCATCACCTTCCTGTTACGGTCCCTCCTCAACTCGCCAGCCACTTAGCTGTTCAAGGCAGAAAGCTAGCATGCTGCCACGTTCATCATCCTCCACATGTGCATCCAGCTCCTCCCAAGAACCACTCACTACCTCCTCATGGACACATCTCAGTCAACGCCTGTACCCCCCCCCCCGCACTGCCACCTCCCAGTCCAGCTCTCCGTGTGCTCTACACTGAACTACTAAGATGTAATGTCCCCAACCTCTAATAGTCTGGTTCCACTCAGCTAGAAGACTTTTTATGAAACACAAATATGAGCAAATCAATACTTTAATGAAAACCCTTCAGTGGCTTCTCCTTTTGGTCTGAGGAATATTAAACTTTTAACCTCGCTTCTGGAGATCTTCACCCTCCTACCCAGCCTCACTCTTCCTGCTCACCTCTCACTTCTTTCTTTTCAGCACTCACTCTGCCAGCTTAGTAGACTTCTCATTTTTCAGTTTCTCAGAGTCGTACCCTTTCCCACCTCAGGGCATTTAGGCATGCTATTCTTTCTGCTTGGAACTCTGCCTCCTGACCGCTGAACTTTGCCTAATTAATTTCACGTGATCCTTCAAGCTGCAGCTTAAATATCGCTTCTGTGCGACTCCTTGAGTGATCCACAGTCTAGTTTCGGGTCCCTTCCAATACATTCTTAAAGTGCTCAAGTTTTTGAAATCGGAGAGGGAGACAAACCATAAGAGACTCTTAACTCTGGGAAACAAACTGAGGGTTGCTGGAGGGAAGGGTGAGGGGATGGGTAACTGGTGGTGGGCATTAAGGAGGACACGTGATGGAATGAGCAGTGGGTGTTATATACAACTGATGAATCGCAGAACTCTACCTCTGAAACTAATAATACTGTATGTAATGTAATAACACTGTATGTTAATTAATTGAATTTAAATAAAATAAAATAAAAAATTTTTAAAAGTGCCCAGTTTTTCTATCACATACTCATTGTAATTTATTGAAATACCTTTTTAATAACTGTTTTTCTCAGTGGACAGGGTGAAATTGATAAGGGTTGGGGGCTAAATTTCCAGGTAGAAATTTCCAGCAAATAGTCAGAATATGATGCTCTTGAAGTAAAGAGAAAGAGGTAAAAAGCGGTCACCAAAAAGGTGACAGTTGACAGAATGAGATTGCTAAGGAGACACTGGAGAGAGAGAAGACAGGAAGTCCAAGGAAAGGTCTTTGAGAAAACCTCCATTTAATCTGCAGCAAGTAGAAGGTTAAGAAAGAAGAGGAGAGAGGGAGAAGGAGAAAAAGAATATAAATGAAAACCTTCAGAGAAGTAACCAAAGAGGAAGCGAGTTTCAATTTAAGTACATAAAGGAATATTACGACCTTAAAGCTGAAGTATAATTTTAGGGTCCCACTCCCGGCATGTCACTCTAAACCAAGCACAAACAGAAGAAATTATAGTTGAATATTAATATTACAAAAGCACTTACATATGTGCTTCTATTTTATTTTCTTGAACTAGGAAATCATATATATATAAGCACCAAATTTCATGAATATACTGCTTTACTGCAGCTGAGAACATCACTATTACAGGTAACCTACGCTTCTTGGAAAGCATACATTTATTCCGATATATCTAAAGGCCTATATATGTACATACACAGTTTGTTTTATAGAGCACTTAAATTGCCATGAAATTTTACTTGATAATTTGTCTTATGTATTTACTTTTAAATAAAGGAGAAATTTCTTTTTGCATAACTGGAGAATTTTTTTTCTAATGAGCTATAAGAAGTTCACAAACTTTATATAAACCTTCCAATTAATGCCAAGCTAGAAAAAATATTATCTTCCCCTTTGACTTGATCATAATACCTGGGGCCAGTCACATAGCCTCTGAATGTTATATATTTAATAGAAGTTTTCCTCTATTTATTCTTCCTTCACTCGACAAAGTTCTCTGCTCAAGAATATACAGTTTGATAAATTATCTTCTATTACTAGTAATTCTGAATATTTTACTGATAAATTCATATTGTATTCAACCATGTAATAAAAGTCAAAAAGTAAATCTGTTTATCTCCTTGGAAGCTCCTTAACTAAAGTTTTCCTTGTTTCCTTTAACAGACTCTTCATTTCCAAATTTTGAGCAATTTTATCCTCTTTAACTTCTTATCAAAAAAGAGAAATCATTTCTTCTCTAAAAACCATACTACCAAACTTCACAATATAGCCCTTTTTTCTTGTCATAATGGTATTTCTACTTATTCTTTCAACTAATATTTTTCAATGTATACCAGATGCCTGCCTAAATTCTCAGAATACTATGCTGAAAAGAACATAATGCTCGCCCTCAAGGTGTTTACAGACTCGTGGTTTCTTGAAAGGAAACATACAGTCTGCATTTCCCCAGGAAGTTGAGAAAAGGAAAAATTGTGTATGTGTGAGTACACACATGCACACACACATGCACACTATTATTAATCAAGTACCCTGGGTAATAGAGGGGATAATGTCATGGAATAAAAAGGGAAATAAAACTATATGGTATTATCAGCAGGTCATGAATCCAGAGTGGTACAACAGCCAAGAGCATCCAGTGAGAGAGAGGAATTAGTAGCAACTGGATATCAGAAAACTGCAAAGGTCTTTCAGTGAGAAGATCTGATCCAAAGTTTACCCACGGTTATCTGGGAATAAAATTGAATATAAAATTCCAGGGGCACCTGGGTACTCAGTCAGTTAATTGTCCCACTCTTGATTTCAGTTCAGGTCATGATTTCAGGGTCCTGGGATCGAGACCTGCTTCAGGTTTTGTACTCAGCACGGAGTCTGCTTGTCCCTCTCCCTCTGCTCCCAACCCCCCAACTTGCTCTTTCTATCTCTCTTTCTCTTTCTCTCTCTCTCTAACCCTAAAACAAATAATAAATAAATAAAATCCTTAAAAAATAAAAAGAATACAAAACTCCAAATGACCAAGGCAACATTCCACCCAGGCAGTTGAAGTCTGATTTGAACCACTAGTCCTTTTCTCCCACTGTGTTTCATGGGAAACTGAAGCCCATAACCAAGCGTCTGGGACTTGCACATGAGGATAAATGAATGCAGCTCATGACTGACGTAGGACAGACAAGGGGGTTGGCATCAGCAACGATTACAGGGGAGAAAATGATCACTTTGCTTGCTTCCTATAACATCTACCCTACTTTATAGTTCCCTCTTCTATATCTGAAAACTCAGGTCAGACATGCCATCCTTGTCAGACCGTGTTCTGACAAGCGAGTGACTCCTTCCCTTTGTGGCTTTTGTGGCTTAGAATATCCCAAAGTTTGCAAATATCACAACTTTAAAATAAATTGTTTATTTGCCAGTCCTCCCTAGTGGGGCAAATTCATATCTGCTTACCATCAAACACAGTCTCCGTTCAAGGTAGCAAATTTTAAACAAATATTCATTAGCTCACCTCTCAGCATTATTGCCTGCACACCAACCCAGATTTAAAACAAATAAAATGACTGTATTTACAGAACCTCTCATGGGCATGTGGACCCCCACTCCATCAGTATCGAAAATGCATCATCTTTTGTTTACTCTGTCAAATGTCATCTCCTCACGATTCCTTTCAGATTGCTACAATCTGACAGATCACATTCCCTTTACTCCCACTGCACCTTGTTATTTTTTTTTCTTGTACATGTTATACTGAACTGCTTCATATATGTAACTGCTTTATATGCTTACCTAATAATTGACCAAAAATCCCAAAGAACAGACACTTTTTTATTCTATTTGAATTCCCTCTAGCACATATCACAGTACATTTCTGAGAGAATTATAATCTAATACATATTCATTGCAGCTAATTAAATTGAACTTTGCCCTATAGGGAAAAAGAGCAATATTTAGCCATAAAGTAACTAGCAATTTGACACTGAATTTAATGAAGAGTACTTGAAACAATACACACTAGTGTACTCATATCCATAAATATTTATTCCAGAATTAAGCAAAACCATATTTTACATGCGTATAATTTTTACTTTAGTAAATTAAAATTTTAATGAAGTAGAGATGGTTATGCCTCCCATATTGTGTCTGTAATCCATCCTCCTCCCTGAAAGTATGTTAACTTTTATAAGAATATTCCGGTGGACAGCTACACTTAAGTGCATATATACTGCAGTTCAATGCAAATAATATCGGGCGCATTACAATTATCCCTCATCTGGTCAAGTCTCCCCTCCCAGACTATGAGCTTCTTGAGGACAATACCTGTTTACTCAGGTCCTTGGACATAACAGGCTTGATTTAATAGTTCCTGAATTAGTTAATTATGTAAGAAATAATGACTTAACAGTGGGGTTGTACTGTGGGAACAACAACGATAATAGCTAATATGCAATCTAGCACCAGGCTCACTGCTAAGAACTTCGTATTCACTATGTGATTTTATCCTTCCTACAAGCCTGAGGGGGGAATGTTATCCATGAAGAAGAAATGGAAGCTTAATGAAGTTAAACTGACTTTCTAAGGTCACAAAGCCAGTAAACTCTGAACACAGGATGTGAATCCAGACATTATGACTCCAGACTCTTACCCATTTTGGAAAGAGGAAGGAGGGAATAATTCCCAGGGTGACGAAAGTGTTAGTGCTGTTAATGTGTGAGGAAGAAGCATTGTGAAGGAACACGAATGCTTCAGGACATCAGAGGGTTAGCAGAGAAGAGTAAAAGATGAGCTGAGTTGGAGTGGAGAAACTGAGGAAAAGGCAATGACTGGAGGGAGAAAAGAGAGGAGTTTAGGATTTGAACTTAGGTAACTGCATCCCGAGGACCACCCATCTAGGAAATGAGGGTGCGCGGACACCAGTGGAAAGTCAGTAAGTAGTGTTTTTAGAGTAAGGTTAGGGAGTTTAAACTTTGGAATTATTTCTACCCAGAGATTCAGGCCAGAGCCTATAATTAAAGAAAGAGAAACAGGCAAAAAAAAAAAAAAAACCTAAATAAATAAAAATAAAATAAAAGCAAAACACACACACAAACATACACACACATACACACACACACATACACACACACACACATAGCAGGCAAAACATAAGGGCATTCATACCTTAAATGCTGGTATTGAACTATTGCTTCAGTATCAATTTATATGCAAGGATGATTTTCTTCTCATGGTTAATCTCCACTATTTTTCTCCACTTTGAAGCTTCTATTTTCTTTTGGGTTACTATACTCATACCAACAAGAAGGTACATGTTTTTGGTTTAAAAGGAAAATTAGGCAATAATTGAATTACAAATAATGATCTTATAAATAATTATATTTTCAAGGCTGATAAATCTTACACTACTAATCATTAGTCAATTTATTGAGTAGCAGTTTGCAAGCCACCCTAAAATAAAAGGTTTGCATTTGAATATATAAGCAGTGTATTGTCTAAAATCCCCTTTAACAAAGATTTATGAGCGCAGCGTATTTGAGGGACGTATGGTCATGGTCAGCATGCACTGCCAGTTTAGCATTCTAATACAGTTAACTCACTTTTTAGGAAGACAGTAATATTCCCCAAATCAAGGATATTTAACAAATAACCTAATTTGCTACAGTGAGGAGATTTTTTTCATTTGGCCATGATGATCTTGGGTGAATTATCTCTATCTGTCAATGACACTTTTCTCTTGGGAAAATGGAGAGAGTAGCAGTACCTACCTCAGAAGACTTTGGGGGCATTAAATAAGCAACTATGTGTCAACGTCCTGGGTCAAAACCTGATAAATGCTACACAGATGTTTGTGCTGCTGCTTCTATTATTTATTGAACATTTAGCTACTAAGTCTGATCATAAATTTAATATAGGCAAATCAACAATGGTGATTATGACTCATGCACAATTAACTACCTTCTAAATAAACCATGGTAAAATACTCAGTCATGCTTCACCCAGCAAATAGGTTTGTAATTTATAATACCTAGAATGTGGGTTCTAAAGAAGGTGCAATGTAAAGGGCTGTATTTTCTACTTCCAAGTTGCATTCTTTCTTCTAACATATAATTTTTGGCTTCTAAATCCACTACCACACACCAAATCCTCACAATAGACAGAAAATGTGGACATAAATGGTAATAGAAAATCACTTAACCTCACAACATAACAGGAAATTTGTTCATAAGTCCAAATTATTTCAAAAATAGAGACTTAAAATTAAACATAATTCTCCCAAAGAAAAAAGAGGCTAGTATCAGTCAACTGAAATTCCATTTACATTTTTTCTAACTACACATTCATAATAATAGTGTTTTCCCCTCCCTTGCTGGCTTACTTAAAAGAACTCCAGTTGGATTTATGTATTTAAAGATTAACTACAAAAGAAACTAATACCAAAGGGCAAAAGGATATAATCTTCCAGCTCTATGAATTAGTTAGCTATTCCTTTCATAAGTGAAGGGGAAGGGATATGTGGCCCAGTTCATTAATCTATAGGATTTGACAAACAATGTTGAGAGATTCTCAGAGGCTATTCCCCCACAATGAAAAAGAGTGTCTATGGCAAATGACAGCCCCCTAGGAGGAAGGTCTGAGCCCTTTATAAAAGCCCTTGATTCAAACATATCCATAGAGCACATGCCAGCAGTGTTCAACAATTTATGCTTTAGTTGTTACACTTTATTTTATTNTATTCCTTTCATAAGTGAAGGGGAAGGGATATGTGGCCCAGTTCATTAATCTATAGGATTTGACAAACAATGTTGAGAGATTCTCAGAGGCTATTCCCCCACAATGAAAAAGAGTGTCTATGGCAAATGACAGCCCCCTAGGAGGAAGGTCTGAGCCCTTTATAAAAGCCCTTGATTCAAACATATCCATAGAGCACATGCCAGCAGTGTTCAACAATTTATGCTTTAGTTGTTACACTTTAAATCTTAGCTGCAATGAGGAGAGAAAATATTTTGTTTCTCTTTGGTGAAAGGAGTAAACACCACAAGACTGCGCCGTAAAATGAAATCTCCTGTGTCTTTGTGTGAAAAGCTAATATTAGTGAATATAGCTGGGATACTAAGCATATAATGTTTAGTTAATACTAGTGGGCATATTTACTAATATTGTTTCTATTAAAATTCCATTTGATTGATTTCTTTTGTTATTATTACTTAAATGTCTGTAATTGTCTGGATTAAAATATAAATATACCCTTGATCTTGTTTTATAGGTCTTTTTTGCTCTGTATGAATCTGTATTAATTTAAGTGAGCAACTAACAATGTTTATTATAGATCAAGAGATTATATACCAGCCTAAATTCATCATAGAAACTGGAATCAAGAATCTCATATGCCGACATTTATCCACTAGGAACAAATTAAGCATTTTAGTCTATGATAACTTGTGACACCTGAGAAGTGTTAATGCTCCTTTTTATTTACAGATGCTCAGAAACACAGACTTTTACACTTAAGCACAATAATGATTAATTATTCCGTCTACTTGAATATTGCTTTATACTGCATTTTATACAGTACATCATATGGGGTGTTCATTTTTTATTTTATTCATTCATCATTACTGCTATGTGCTTTGTGTGATAGCAGGCAATGGGAGATGGGGGGGTGGTAAGATTATAAAATAGAAGAAATTTACAGACATAGTGACACCCTCAGGGAATTTAATTTCCATTGCTTTAGGTTCGTGAATGTTCAACACAAAACTATTGGAGATTTCATGCAATGCCCCATCATCTATTGGTGAAGACTTTCATTTGTATGTGCATTGTATAAAAAACATTCTCCAAATCAACTATATCTTACTTATATTATCCGGTCTTTTTACTTGTATTATATAGTCGCCTTTGCAAATAATTCTTTTGTAGGACATTTCCAAATATGTAAACACGGCTCCTAACTTATAAAATAGCAAATACTTAGATCTACAATTTTAGGGCAGAATATTATTACTATAACAATCTCCTGCATACATAGAAGACTTCTTTTCATAGTCCCTTAATCAAATAAAAATACCCTCCAGATTGCATATATAAACCAATTTGTTACATATTAGTTCAAGTATCTGTATAAAATAAATATTGATTCAGACATGCAATAAATCCATAAACAGCACTTCTCCACATTTACTTTGAAGACAAATTACCCAGGGAGGTAAAGATGTCATTCCCTTTATCACAGATCCAATTTTAAGACATGTCAAGGAATAAAAATGTATGACTCTTAGGCGACTTTGCTCTGCTCAAGCTGAGGAATGCAAGCCAGGGTGTACTATTATTGTTAGACTACAAAGATAAGACCACCCTGAGTGGCTCGTGTGAACACTGTCACAGCTGCTTCTTTTCTCTTTGAAATCATTCAAAGTGATGCATGAAGACGAGGCTGCTTTTATCGGCCTCCCACTCGGGGTCTGTTTAGCCCACTGAGGAAAATACTTGTGATACACTGCTGACAGAAAACAAAACATGATCCAAACAGCAGGGCTGCTACTCACAGGATATTATTATGTCAATCAAGGGATGCAGCTGTGATAGAGAAAATCTTCTAACACAAATATATTAGGAAGAGGGAGAGGAAGGACTATTTGTGCTTCTATATATCAGTGTTGGGCACATTGGCAATGGCCCTGCAGCAAGATGACCTGTTAAAAATAAAATAAGAAAAGAAAAGAAAAGAAAAGAAAAGAAAAGAAAAGAAAAGAAAAGAAAAGAAAAGAAAAGAAAAGAAAAAAGAAAACGGAAGGGAAGGGATAGGAAGGGAAGGGAGAAAAAGAAAAGAGAAAAAAGAGAAGAGAAGAGAAAAGGAAAAGAATAGGAAAAAAGAAAAAAGAAAAGAAAGAAAAGAAAAGAAAGAAAAGAAAAAAGAAAAGAAAAGAAAAGAAAGAAAAGAAAAGAAGGAAAGGAAAGGAAAGGAAAGGAAAGGAAAGGAAAGGAAAGGAAAGGAAAGGAAAGGAAAGCATAGTATCCTGGAAATCACTTTCATCATCATTACCATTATCATCACATATTTTTCTCTCTCCCACAAAGTGCCACCCATCCCAGTTCAGTTGAGTCTGTGGATCAATGGAGAACAGAACAAAGGACTGAACCACCATCTCCACATCACCAGAAACAGATGAGATAAAGATGTAAAATATTTTACCTGTAACAACATAAAAGGCATTGTTGTGTGTGCAATACATAAATTACATTCTTTGATATTTATAAAACCCTAAATACAGGTGTTTTTCCCATTTCACAGATAAGAAAATTGAACCTCACAAAAGTAAAGGAACTTGACCAAGAGCATAAAGCCGTAAAAGTGCTGAGATTCAAAGCACATCTCTGATATTTTTTCCATTATGTCACTATAGGGTCATTTTTCCTTTCCATTTACCTAAATGCATTTAGAACCAGATCTGGAATGCATTCTGTAATGAGATGGATAAAAGAATTTATTTTTGTTATATCTGTTATATTAATATATGTGGAGGTTATTGATTTACTAAGACTACCCTTTAAATATTCTGTTATAGCTAACTAATTCTAATAGATATCTTAGAGGCTATTTAATTTTACTGTAGAGAAGTATGTTTTAGGATTAGAGAAAATTAATAAATGTATTTATCACCATTTGCTTGAAAATAAAGATTTTTCTAAAAAGGTCTTTAACTTTCTTATCAGTATCAATATAACATACGAAAGCCCTCTAAAACTAAAGGGGCGAAAAATATAAATAATTGATGACATGAAAGATATTTTTGAGAAAAGTGAAGTATCAAAATTATTAACAAGTAGAGACTATACTACAGTTCTTTATATGCATATCTGAATGAAAAAACATGTGGATCATGGGAAAGGCTGCTATGATATAAACGTACAGTTGAAGCTAAGCTATTATGATTTTCTCCAACATTTCTGAATCCAAAAAATTCGGAAAGTCTCAGAAAAAATTCTAAGAATATTGCTTTGAATAGTTCTTTTAGGATACCGTGTTTGATCCAAGACTCTGATCAACTTAACTAACGTTTAGTTATATTTTTCCTCCTACCCAATTGTACCAATCAGTTCCTTTCATGAAACTCCGCATGGTTAGTTCAGTACTCTCCCATCTCCCAATCTATCCTTCATTCTTTGATTTCTATTTCTCTGTTAGAATTGAGGCTTGATATTCATTTCCCAGCTACAGCCTACGACCCTCTCAACTGTGGTTTAAGTTCTCTTCCTGAATTGGCTTCTTGGGACTAAGAATAGTGAATTTCACCCCTGTTTAAATTGGCCTGAGACTCTCTTTTCTTACTTAGCAGACAATATTACTATACCATGGATAAGAAAAGGGAGAGATAATTTGTTCACCATTTCACCATAATAAAAAGAGTCTATGTGTAGAATTTTGAAAGTTGACTCTATCTATGTGTAACCCCAAAGTATCTTTTTTATTGCTTTCTGCATTTGGATCAGAAACTATATCCAAAGCAAATAAAATATATGTTGAATGTTATAAATAGACCTGTTTATTAAATAAAAACTCCCTTATAAATAAAATAATTAATTAATTTTAGCAACAAATGATTTGAGAATATGTTAATTTATTTTTTCCATGTGTAATCTATGAAAAAATGGGCAAAATCTTTCAAAACCACTTTAGTGGTTCATAGGATTTTTTAAAAATATTGTAAAATGCAATGTAATTTCTGATCTTTGTTTTAAAGCATAGACATAAACTTCTATTTTTTTAATGTAGCATATTTCCAATATTTACTTTTTACCTTATGAATTACACTCACTTTGGAAATATTTGTTTAGTAACAGCATAGATATCTATCTTCCTCTGATGATTAAAATCTAGTCTGGAGAAAGGATGGTTGATTATAGAACATTTCTGAGAACTTTGGGTCGATTCTATAATGATGACTTTGCAAATTCTCAAATGCCACAGCAGTCAACCAAAGCATATTTTACTTAGTGTTCATCTGGAATTTTTCAGCCATTAAATAATTTACTTTAAAGAGTAAATTGTACCAAACGTTCATTTAAAAGTAAAGTTGTCTGTATGTAATCCATACTACGAAAATAGCAGACTTGTTTTATGACAGAATACCATCACTGAGACTTTTCCTAGACCCATGATCCTTCCAAATCTTTGTGACCATAAGCTTTGTTACAGCACTATTTTATTCTAAAGACAAATAGTCATTTATGTTTTTAAAGATAATGTCAAGTCTTAGACCAGCTAATAGATTGAAAAAGAATAGTAAACATATTATGAAAAGTGTTTACTTTAAAACATATTTATCTCACTTTTGGGCCAATTCCAAGGGAGCAAAATACAATTTTAAAGTAAAAAGAAAACGATGAAAATTTTAATTTACATCATATTCTTAAACAATATAAAATCAACAAGTCAATAGAGGACAGATGTTGAGCTGATGCCTAACAGGCAATGAATAGTTTCTTTGTTTGTGATGAAGTAATGTTTTGGTGAAACTTGTGTAGACTATCATCACTAAATGCTGGCTGGTTTTCATTTTCAAATTATTGTAAAACTGCTTGAATAAAGAAGTCATGCTAACTGCCAAACTTCCTATGGAACTGAACATTTCTTGAAAAAATAAGATCTGGTTTGGGTCATTTAAAATCTTTATTAGTTGTTAAGAATGCACCTTTTGTATCTTTCTAGAATTTCAGAAGGGTTTGAAAACATCTTCAAGTTAGAGTGGAATCATATTTTAACATTACCATACAGAAGAGGGATAATTATGAATTAGAAACACATTCATCAAGGGCCTATTGTGTGCAAAGTACTCTGCTGGAGACAGAGCAATATGGAAATGCAACATTTTTCTAATACTACCACTGCATCCAAAATAGTGTATAGTGGCCTATACAGTTGAGGCTGCTTTTTTGCCCTCTAATGACAAGATTGCCATGTGTTAGAGAATCATAGGAAAGCCTCCATTTCATTTCATTAAAGGACAACTTATACGTGTTGAAATTGCAAAGGACAAGACTGGCAGCATGCACCGAGGGAAATGTCCCTATCATCAGTTACCCCGATGGGAAGGCCACCTGAAGAACCACTCTTTGATATCACGGACCCCAAGTCCCACTTTAAAAAATATCCTTACTCTAAAATGTACAGTATACTTAGAAATACTGACAAATAGGCTTAAAAGATAACAATTGAAAAATAACGCTTTATCTAAGAGGAACAGCCAAGCATAAGAGATACATTTTCCAAATCTGTTGGCAACCTGCATGCTCATAAAGTTTCAAATGAAACACTTAGTAATTACCTATTCTGCTCAATATTTTTTTAGTCTTGAAAAATTAAGTGTTATATTAAAAGTAAATATTAGGTGGAACAAAACATTTAAAATAGTTAAACTTGGAACTGCTCTGCTTGAAATAATTGAAAAGGGAGAGAAGTACTGGTTAAAATTTCTCCTGGCCCTTCGCCTCTTCAACTCTAGTTTGGAAATCACTGCATTAGGTGATCAAAAAGCTTCCAGAATATTTTAATCACCCTGCATATAATCACTTATAATTATACTGTATTTAAGCACAGCATTTCAATATATAAATCTTCACAACATCTATTTTATGTTATTCAAATCATAAAAATTCGAGTAACAATGTTTTGCAACAACCTAAATTCCTTTATAAAAAAGTGTTAGAGAAAATAAGAGTTACATTATAATAAAGCTAAAAGCTTAGTATATCTACAGTCTATTGAAATTCCAGTATAAAATGCTTCTGTAAGGAGTATCTATCTTTCTGAAGTGATTTGAATTGCTGCACCAAGTCCTGTGCCTACAGTGGGGGATCCCTCAAACACTAGTTTATCCTGAATTTTAGGAAGACTTCAGAATTTTGTACGAAGTAGGGGGATTCTGAATAAATTCTAAAGAATTCATCTTTCTCAGAAAGAAGAATATCTCATAGTGGGAAGAATTGTGAATACAAAAACTTAGTCACAGGTCATGACCAGGAGGAGACTTGTACAAATATTTCTTTTTTTTTTAATTGCTCTGTTTGTACAAATATTTCTAATGTTCACTGACAAATTTTGAAAAATTGTAGCAAAATTCTGTCCCTTAACTCATGCTGCACTTACTTCCTAATTTTGTATGTAGTTCAGTTCTATACATCAGGACAAGAAGACAAAAAGCTGTGGTATAAACAAGATTTCTTGCATATACAACGAAATTGAAGTTACTCTGATTTTAGAAAAGAGAATGAGAAATGTGAAGACTCACAGTATTTCAGACAAGCTGATACAAATAATATGACCTCACAAAACTAGTTTCTTAACAAAACAGCAGAGGAAAACAAAAGAAAATGTATCATGTTATTCACAGTTTCTCAAAAATGTGAAATTCTCTTTTGCTCATTTATTTGTGACCAATACTGCTGGAACTAAAATTGTAAAACTAAATGTAAAAAAAAAAAAAAGTGCATTGACCAAGAGCAACATGAAAATGAAATTTGCGAAACACTTTGAAGGAGTCACTGTATCGGGAATGGCTCTTGTGTTTTGTCCTTACATTTTAATTCCAAATTGGTGGCCCCGAGCTTATGTTCATAAATATTTTAATCCTAAAATTAGAAATTCATATGATTCATTGCCTTTGAATGTAAGCTCATTAAATAAAGATGAAATAAAACAGAACTAAAAAAATCAAAAAACAAGCCTTCCTCCAATCTGACCAGTCAAGTACATCATAGGACACTATGCGAGTCCGCATATGTATTGGCTCTGCTTGGCTGCTGAGTGATGCCTGAAGACAGCATTCTTCTACTGAGAAACCTCAGTCACCATCCCTGTACCTCCAACCTGATAGTAAAAATAATAATTTAAGAGTCTTTTCAGGACAAATTGCCAGAACAGAGAATATGATGAACCATCCTGCCTTAAAGTATCAGGCACTCTTCTTCAAATGTAATGGACTGCTTGACTGGAAAAGATGAATAGATACCTCCGAAATCTTTCTGCCTAGTGTCTGTCCCTAGTAACATTCAATGGCTTACTGCAGTGCAGGAGGGGCAAGAACTTTCAAGGAAATCAGCAGGAGCTCTGTAAACTTGTTGTTTTCCTATGGATGACAGCCAGTACCCATTTCTCCAAACTCGCAAGGATCCAAGCCTTCCTGGAGGCCAGCCCTGGGGACAAAGGTGCTTCTCCAAAGCTGTTATAGATAGGGACATTTGGGCTGAATGAGAAACACAGTAAACAAAAGCAAAAACTACTAACTCGAAACTCTGGCTATACAACACATACTTCCTTCCTAGTCTTTCACTCCTTACAAAGACCAAACTGGATGCTTTCTGTTGCATACAAGAGACTAAGTCATTGAAACTGATTTAAAAAATAATCAGCATTAAGGAACAGGACTTTGGAAGATCATCTAAATAAAGTAGGATAAGGTTTGACTTTTGTACTTGTAAAAAAATAATGATAAAATTACAGCAAATATAGGGCCAGTCCCCAAATCTATGGTTTTCTCAATTTCTTTGCATTTACATGGCCCAAGTAGAGAAAAAGCTTCAAGTCTCTCTTCTTGTTGGGGAGAAAGAAAGAAAACAGTGACTGTGTCCAAAGATAAACACAACCAAGTTACCTCCACATTCAACCGTCTCTAAAGTGCATGAATTGCTGGAATCAAAATTTACTGTTCCTTTATTTTCCTTCAAGAAGCTGTCCTACCCAAGAGAAATCATAATACAAATTATTCACTCTTTATGTGAAATGTGCATTTTTATGAAGTACCAAATAACCAAGCTTTAGTGGATAGAAATTACTGAATCCAAATTTAATTGGAAGTAATGGATTCACACATGAAAACCTGATGATAGTTACAAAATAAATTTAATATAGTCAGTAATTGTAAATTCAATATGCATGTCTAAAATTTCTCACTGAGGTTAAGGGCCTATGAAAGCTCTCTGAATTGTATTAAACCAGATTTTAATCAGTTCTTATTCTCTTTCACCTTTATAAGTTAATCACATTTATCTGTTTTTTATTCCAAGTGAGATTTTGTGCATCTTTATATAATTTGAAACTAGTTTGCGACATATGATTGTCAAGCAAAATGACAATATTATAAATGAATTCACTATTATATTCTCAAAATGAATTACTGGTATATTCAGAAGTTTTAAAAGTAGTTATTATATTAAATCATGCCATGACATATATTACATATATAAATCTATATGTGTTATTCGCCTGTTTAAGTCCCGATAAATCTCTCTAGGTGAGACCTTTAACCTGGAATGCAAAGACTTCAGTGCATTAGTCCCAATATTCCATCTCAGACTATGGAAACACAGGGCCATTTGTGGAAGGGTGTGAAAACCATTCACAAACTAATTTAAACCTCTCTTAAACTTTCAACCCACTTCATCTCTTGTGATATTGGTGTAATTCAATCCATAACACATGTGTTAATATAGTATATAAAATAGAATGCTGGATACTATATTACTTCTCCTAAATACATCTCTTTCAAGCTACAAATGTTAGCCATTATCTTTAATGTACTGGGAAATTCTGAACAAATGCCAGCTTCAGCAATACTTTATATCATTTTATAAATTTCAACAAAAATGCCTTTTTTATTTTCTTCCCTAGACTTGGGAGCCCTAATTTTTCTATATTCATTATACTCTTCTAAACCTCTCTGGATAATTTATGACCTCTTTTCAGTATCACTCTCAACTGTAGCAACCAAAACTATATATCATATTCTTAGCACATAGATAATTTCCTATATGATAATTTATTTTAGTTTTTAATTTTCTTCCGGAATTTGGTTGGAGTTTTGGAAAACAACTATAATTTTCCAAGAATTATCTATAGAGAATTCCCGCATTCTTCATATTCTTTAGCATCATCTCTCAGATGTGATAATCTTAGTATAAGCTATTCTCAATTTTATAATAAACTTAGCACACTATTTTAGGGAAAGAAGTGCCTTGTTTCAATCACAAGTAAAATGTAACATTATCAAATCATTTTTGCTGAGATTATCCATACAGCCAACACTATATGGTTCCAAGTTCTTATATTTGCTTGGATTTCTTGTATATGTTCTTCAGGATTATTACTTTATGTATTCATGCAGGTAAAGAAAATAGCGCCTCCAGTGTGCAATCTAGGTTAAGAATATAGTTTTCACATTAATTAATTTTCTCCCACTCTAATCCTGTGGTGTTTTATTCACTTCTTCAATAAATGATTATTGATTACACTTTAGCTGTCAGACATTTGACTCAATGCGGGGGATATAATGATGAGCACCACAAATGAGGGGAGAAAGGATCCCTCACCTTTCCAAAGTGTACATCCAGAAATAGGGTTCCATTCTATTACAGGTGTGAGCACTTTGATATTTTGTTGTGATGTTCTCTGACCTTTGAAGTTTTTTTTATTGGACCATCTTATAATATCAAAGGATATGTCCAATTTATGTGAAAAACAATTATTTCCTTAAACATATTGCTTACAATATAGAAACTACTATATTAGATGTGCTGCTGTATTCACTAATTAGGATGCACAGTAACTAATTAAGGTATGTATTAACATAATTATTTTAGGATAAAAAAACTGAGGGTCAGAAATTTTTAAGAACTTTCTCAATGTCATAGAGTTAGTTCAGGGGCTAGTGATATGAAATTTGAACCCCAAGCTCCCTGACTCTAAAATTTATTATCTTTCTAGCTCTTTTAATATTGTTGTGTTTAACTCTTCTCAACTCTAAAACTCCCAAGTAGTAGATGCAAAGGTTATTATTCCTCACTAGGATTATTATGACAAAATTGCTAACTCTTAGCAACTGGTGTACCCAATTTAAAATGACTAAGTGAATTGGTTATATATCTAAATGCAAAAGTCAATTCATTTTCTGCTATGTATCCCTCAGGTTCAATGAATATAAATAAAGTCCTGGCTCTTTTCAAAACATTAGGAACTATGTATTAAAATAGTCTGAACATTTCAAGTAAGATATGTTAATTTTTTTAAAAAATTTGATTATTATTTTAATGTGGTGAACAATGGATCAAACCACAATATAACAAAGTGAAAATTCTTGCAAACTGTAATTTATTAGTAGTTATTTGTGATCTAATAATGTTATAGATTTTATACATAAGGTTCAAATTATATATCAACTATATCCAAACTTACATGTTAACTTTTGTTTTCCAAAATGAATGTTTTTGGTTAAATGTTAGCAGTCATCTCTTTAAATCAAGAAACATAAGAGTTACTGGTAAAAGAGAGGTAGTTATAGAAAACTGACTATTTTTCCACTGGAAGTATAACTGACATTTACTTTTACTTCTAAAAATAATTGTAAATGTTATTGTACTGTATTTGCTTATGTTTCTTCTTTTATTTTTATTTTATAATTTTTAATTAGTACCATTAATGGGCTGGTCTTTCTACCTATGTGTCTTTATCTCTACATAAAAAGTAAGTCATATGATTGAAATATAGACGAGAAAGAAAATATATATTACATATAATGTGTATTATGTAGGTATATAGTATAAGCTATGTATTGCATATATAATTGGCAATATATATTTATGATTGATGTTTGTTAATTAAAGCTATAGGAACCAAAATAAAGCATTTTTATCAGTTATTCTCCCAAGATACCAATTCAAAGAAAGTCTTTGTTCTTTTATTACTTTTCAGAAGACCGCTTCATTACAAATCAATATTCATTTTCAACATTGCACAATATACTTTATTACTCATTAAAAATGCAAAAAAGCTCTATATTCACTGTTAGCCACCAGTTTCTCCATTACCTTGTCATAATTCATGGATGTTCTCACTTGTTAAACACAAGCATTTATTAATCCCTAGCGAATAAGTGGAAATTGCTGGGATTAGATTCTGCCTACAAAATAACATTTCTGTTGTTTCCATAAAATTAATTCATAGAAAATATCCATTGATTAATTAATTTTACATAAAAGAAAAAATTCACTAAGGCAATAATTAAGTGCTAAACTATATTTCCTATACAATTGAATATATAACACAAATATCCCAATTTTATCATCAAGATTTAGAAATATCAAAAAAATATGCAAGGCTACTAATTGCTTGATTTAGAAAAATGAATCTCTTAGTACATTGTATATTTTTTTGACTAGCACTGAGCCTACATCTCAGGCTTATGCTTTCTTAGGGCATTTGCAATTAATTGCTCCCACCTTATTTCCTTCAAGAGTGTATGTAAATGCTTCCACTCTTGAGAGTCACTGAATTATAACTTAAACATTTCTCTTAGCACAGTATAGACCTTATTTAGAGAAAGGGTAACACTTTCATGAAGCACTACAGAGAAAAGTCAGTCAGCTTCAAGACACAAGGACTACTGTTTCCATTCACAGCTTTGTTTTAAATCTTCCCTTGTTTTTTCTCAACAAACCATGGCACAATGCTCCTGCATGTTCCCCTCCCAAACTGCGGCTGTCAATACCAGGTTGTTCGGCCCCTGAATATGCGAGCAGGCTAGAGTCGGTCTTCCCATGAAAATCAAGTCAATGACCTGCCTCCTTGGCTTCTTGTGAACTAAAAGACAACCATAATTTTTCATCCTTTCCATTCTCACGTGTTGTAAATGTTCACTCAAGTCCTCAATCCAATACAAAATGCATTAATTCCTCCAAAGTGAGTTCACCGTGCATGATTTAATTATAGCCAGTAGGACATACTTTTCCTTTACTTTTTTGAAAAAAATAACTGAAGGATCTATCTCTAAGAAAATTTTTATTCAATAGCTTTGCTTTGCCCTTATCTAATCATATGGAAGAAAATGAGGTTTTGTGCTATTGATTTATCAAAAAAAAAGTACAGCCATAAAAGTTGTACCCACAAATTTTTTCTCCTCAGAGACTTAAGTTTAGCCAAGTGACAACTTTTCTATTTCCCACCACTTACTGTACCCAAACTTAAAAAACAAAAAAAGAAGGAACACTGCTACTGCTTTTACTCTAATCCCTCACATTTTGCAATCGGCGTTGAAGTCAGATACACAAAATTACACACAGTTTTCCAAGATTTGCATTTAAAAGATTGTACACAAGCTTCAATACAGGTTGCTTTTCCGTGACCATAGAAACATCAGAAAAGTTGGAAAATTCAGTCCACTGAACTTCAAATGACTTTATTAAAGTGTCACTAATCAGAGTTAAAAGACACAAAGTTTTAGTGTTTGGGCTAACAAAGTGAATAACTCTCAAAGTCTAATGACCTACTAAGAGCATTACTTAAAATTTAAAAAAAAAAGTCGAGTTGAAAGCAAATTAAATAAGAAAACTTTCATTGCTTTCTCCAAAAGATTGATCTCATACAGATAAGGCAGCTCAGCTTAACTGTGATAATGAATATTGTGCTCTCTGGCTGGGCAGCTGGGAAAATCTGCCTATTAATATTTAAAGGACTATATGTTATATGCATACACTATAAACTATAAAATATAAATATAATATATATATGTAAGCTACAACCTTTGGAAACTCTGAGTGTACTCTAATTTAATTATAAGCCAACAAGAAATTCCAATATGCAAATGCAAATCAAAGTTCATTAATAATGCATGCCAGACAATACTTAGGAGAAGGAAAAATCATTAAGTGCTACTAAAAAATCTACACACTAGTTACAGGCTTGAAAGATAAGATTTTCTTTTGTATTATACTTTCTTCTACTAATAAAAAAGTGAAGGAAAAACAACACAAAATTTATGTATCATTTTTCATGGTATCAAAGGCAAACTCTAAGATTTGCTATATTTAAATAGTTATAAAAACAACATGAACATAAATCCCAGAAAAAAATTAAAGGAAAATAACTTACTAAAGGGAAAATAACATATATTATTATTATCCCTTTTCCCTTTGTTTCTCAGTGGTTCTTAAGGGGTCCTTAGACATTCCTCTTTGGCCTTAAGCAGAGGTTAATAGCAGAAGAAACCCGAATTGTATGGCTACCACTTCAAACTCAGAATCTCCAAGTCCAAAACACAGAAAAGGCAAAGTTAGCACCCTCACTGCCCAATATTCTTCTTTTACAGAGTTGTTGTTTTTTTCACTGCTTACTCCAATGTAAAAACTACATTGTGTAAGCAGGACAATGACCTGCCCCATTCACTACTTCCTCCAGGAGACACCTGGACATTCACTTAGTTCACCAAGTTCACAAGCTTTTTGATCACCCGTAATGTGTACAAGAAAATCTCAGCAATTCCAGGACTTTGATTAGAGGACAATCTTTGTTTCTATTAGCAATTTAAATATGACCAAATTACAAATGTACCTCCTAAATGTAAAAGAGAAAATAATCTGAAGGCAATAGCTACAATAGCACCAAACAAGCTAAACCCCGTTATTCATAAAATTCACTTCAATGAATTCATTTCTTCAACTTTTATTGATCATTGCCCTGTGCCAGGCACCGCTATAAACACTAAAGGTGTTTTATTCAAAATCCATACTCAATGACTCTTGGATGTGCTCTGGTAAAATTTACAGCGCTGTTCAATATTCACCAGGAACTTTTTTTTTTACTGGATTATAATTGACATACAATGTTATATTAGTTTCAGGTGTACAACATATTGATTCAACAATTCCATACATTACTCGGTGCTCACCACTAAAAGCATAGTCACCATCTGTCACCATACATTATTGCAGTATTATTACTTATATTCCTAATGCTGCTCTTTTCATCTTTGTGACTATTTTGTAAATGGAAGTTCATACCTCTTAATCCCCTTCACCTATTTCACTCACATCCTCACTCCAGCAACCATCAGTTTATTTTCTGTATTTGAGACTCTGTTTTTCCTTGTTTTGGTTTTTTTTAGATTCCACATATAAGTTAATTCAAATGGAAAGATATACTCATGTATTTGAAGAGTTAATATTGTTACAATGACCATATTACCCAAAGCTATCTACAGATTTAAGGCAATCCTTATCAAAATGCCAGTAGTATTTCTCACAGAACTAGAGCAAATAATCCTAAAATTTGTATGGAACTACAAAAGACCTCGAATAGCCAAAGCAATCTTGAAAAAGAAGAACAAAGCTAAAGGCATCACAAACCCAGATTTCAAAATGAACTACAAAGCTATACTAATCAAAATAGTATGGTACTGGCATAAAAATAAACACAGATCCATGGAACAAGAATGAGAACCCAGAAATAAACACACTCATATATGGTCCCTTAATCTATGACAGAAGAAGCAAGGATATTTAATGGGGATAAGACAGTCTTTTCAATAGATGGTGTTAGGAAAACTGAACAGCTACATGCAAAAAAATAATCACTTTCTTACACCATACACAAAAATAAGTTCAAAAAGAATTAAAGACCCAAATGTGAGACATGAGGAACTTTTTTCATTGCAGTAATTGAGTGGTAACAGGTCCCTGTCAACTTTAAAAATATAAATTGCTTAATTGTCAAGAGAATCTCTCTGTCTTAATGTACTTCTGCTCACTTCCTACAACTCCCACCAGAACCCAAATCTCTGTCAGTNCAAAAAAATAATCACTTTCTTACACCATACACAAAAATAAGTTCAAAAAGAATTAAAGACCCAAATGTGAGACATGAGGAACTTTTTTCATTGCAGTAATTGAGTGGTAACAGGTCCCTGTCAACTTTAAAAATATAAATTGCTTAATTGTCAAGAGAATCTCTCTGTCTTAATGTACTTCTGCTCACTTCCTACAACTCCCACCAGAACCCAAATCTCTATCAGTTCATCTAGTACAACAGAACATCCTGTGACCAGCTCAATAACTGCTTTTTTTTTTTTTAAGATTTTATTTATTTATTTGACACAGAGAGAGACAGCCAGCGAGAGAGGGAACACAAGCAGGGGGAGTGGGAGAGGAAGAAGCAGGCTCCCAGCAGAGGAGCCCGATGCAGGGCTCGATCCCAGAACGCTGGGATCACACCAGTATCACGCCCTGAGCCAAAGGCAGATGCTTAAGGACTGCGCTACCCAGGCGCCCCCTCAATAACTGANGGGAGAGGAAGAAGCAGGCTCCCAGCAGAGGAGCCCGATGCGGGGCTCGATCCCAGAACGCTGGGATCACGCGGGATCACGCCCTGAGCCAAAGGCAGATGCTTAAGGACTGCGCTACCCAGGCACCCCCTCAATAACTGTTCTTGATCCTCATTTTACACAATCCTGGGCTGAGTTTGCCTTTGGAAAGTGCCTGGTGTTTTGTCCCTCCCCACTTGCTTGCAGCAATTCATGTAAGTCCAAAATCAAGCTTCTCTTCTGGAAGCCCTTTCAAATTAACATACCTAATAATGTGGTTAACTAATTTACTCTGTCTGCTTTCACAAAGTTGTTGCTGCATTCCTTTTTTTCTATACCGTCGCTTCTCATATTTTTTGTCAGAGCAGGGCCAATATTTATTTTTTTTAATTTAATTTTCTAAGCAGTGAAGTTCTTCACATACTAGCCTGTATGCAAACTCAGATTTTTAAAACTATGTTCAAAAGTCTGAGATATATAAAATCATTAAGAACTGCTATTAACTAGTTTAAGAAACAAAATTAAAGTTTCATCATTTTCTAACCAAATGGAATTCTAAATTAGATAAAAGTTCCTGATTGACTTAGGGGGTCCATTAGAAGAGTCAGCGGATGGTTACACAGCGGAAAAGTGGGCGGAGTCTGGTCCTGAGGCTGCAGATTCCAGCCCAGGAAGCTGAAAAGCAACCAACAGCCCCTTGAACTGAAGTTGCTTCATTCATCAATGTTTTTAAATCAGTGAAGATACAGTGCAACATACCTAGAATAAAATACTGATTTGTTTCTGAAAATGTTTGACCCGACTGAGGGAGAGTAAGCTATCAGTACGCAGAAGAGTAGTTTCAGATTTTTTAAAACATACCTTTTACGGGAAAATAAAGAGCCCTTATTACAAGAACCAGAGGTGTTTTTCAAAGTGCTCATTGGATAGAATTTAAAACTGCAAAAGATTGATTCCTTAAAAAGCTTATGTAGCTTCTACATGAAATTAAAAATGCAGAACATTTACTATCTAGTAACTAACGCTCATAAAATTAATGTTAGTATAGTTCATTATAACCCAGTGTACAGTTTCAAGATTATACAGCATTGATTCATTTGCTTTATTTATTCAGAAGAATTGTACATAGGTGAAACATTCTCTGTTTAAAAACTCTGATTTAATACAATAACCAAGAAATAAAAAGAGCTGTGAATGAATGCACTGGGGCATTTTAGATTTCATTTTAGTATTCTTAGCTATGGAGTAATATAACATTTTGTTTCTCTCTTCACCCAATTGTTTTTATTATAAAGAATAAAATTATATGTGATTGACGACAGCTACAAAATATTTAAGTGCTAATCATGATCATGTTAAATTGTAATAAATACACTGTTTTAGGAATTTTTTAATATTTAAGAGTATATTCATAATAAATAAGAAAATAAGAGAAAAAAGTTTAAAAAAAAATCTAATTCAGAAGCCTAAATTAAAATAAAATACAATGGCAAACACATGATTATTTGGTTTAGAATATCAACTATGCACAAAGAATTCACCAATATCTTTCAGATTAGTGGATGTATATGTATATGTGTACATATATATGTTATGAAACATAACAATATAGTTATTAAACTATATATATGAAACAATTATGAAAAAGTTTGACTAACAAGTCTTGGCCACTGACCTTGCTCTCTGTAGTAGCAGCCTAAATAAATTTCTTAAGAAAATAAATATTTTTGCAAGTGTAATGAGATTATTATAATACAAATTGAAATGTATTGCCTAATATAGAAAGTAAAAATCCAAAGAAGATAATATGGCCATCATTCAGTAATAATAATCTAATGGACACAGACTTAGCAGTCTGAAATACAAAGAAGCCTTAAAAAGGAAGGACACAAAAATCCAAATTTTTTAATATAAAAAAACTAGAAGCAACATTTTGCACATTAAATAAAAAGTCATATGGTAACCAAAATACTCTTTTAAATGTATATAACATACCTAATGCTCTCAATATTAAAAATGCTATTTTAGTTTACTTTTTAAATTTAGATATATTTACATTAGAATCCAAAGCACACTATAAAACTAAATAAAATATATCATATAACAATTTAATAAATTGCCTTAATATTATTTTGATTAGAAGTCTACCCTTAGAATGCATTTGCTTTAGGTAAGAACCAGTAAAATATAAAAGTATATTTTAATTATTTACTTTAAAAATAATTTAGTCGTTAATTTTTCTACTAAGTCAATGTGCTCCCCATGCAAACATATAATGAAAGAGATAACTCAGCAATTCTCACATAGCTTTGTTTTAAAATGATAAATCAAGTAACTACAAAATCTCAAATCACTACAATTGTAATTATTGGTAAACTTAATGAATCCCTTTCATAGGACAGACTACTTATTAACAATTTTAGACACCATAAGACATGCTTTATGCACACATAATTAGGCATTTCTTTTTATACTTTTTTTTTTGTTCAGAATGTATAAATGTCATTCAGTGAAACACAGTTCTGATCAGTCAATCAAGAGCTAATTGATTAAATTTATTCATGTTCAAGTGAGTTTTCAGGGTTTCCTTGGTGGTGCTTCATATAAATCACTCATGTGTAATATTAAGATAGTCATCTGTTTACTCATTCATTCATTCAACATCATTCAATAATGCCAAGATTATTTTTTATTTTGGGAAAAATTATATTTTGTTCTCGTATGATGAATTTTTCAAACAAAATACTTTGGAATATCTCCTGTCATCTTTGCTCATAGAACCTCAAAGATGTCATTTTGCTTAACTGTACATATTCATTTTATAAAATGAAAGAATGAAAGGACATTGAGGAAATCATTAATCTTTTGTGTATGAGGGAAAGCCACACATAGTTTCAATAAATCAATGTCTTTGGAAGACACAAAAGATTTCTGGTTTAATTCAAAATCCTTTCTTTAAAATGTCAAATGTCTCTATATTATGCAGAAGTGTTCCAGATGGCTGGGCACATGTTTCAATTAAGTGAAATTACAATTTTTTTCAAGTGTTCTCTTATTCTGTTACATATAGAATGTTACATGTATAGCTACTGATTTATCTTGATTGCTGTAGGTGAAAATACTCTTATTTGTAAATATAAATGCTTTTAGATAAGGGAGACTATACATAAAATTAAAACGCATTACAATATATAAGTCAGAGTTTTAAAAAGATAATGAGGGCATGATGGATTTAATTGAGTACATGATGGATCCTAAATTTCTTTAACAGTTCTATTAATGATTAATCAATTTTCTCATAAGTGGACTTTTTTATGGCTCCCATGATTTCACTTTTCAGAAAACTTCAGAAATAAGAAACACTTTGAGACTCCACACTAATAGTAATTGAACAGTTATTGAACGATAATATGAAAACTAATAGGTCTTCCTCAAATAAATCAGTAAAGTTCATAATATATCATTTATTGTTAAATCTAAATCTCTAATATTAGCATAAATTCCTATATATATACTATCTTAGGCCACCTGGTGTACTTTTCAATACACCTTATACATCCTGTTCTCAGCAAAGGATCTTTATTTTAGTCCCTTTTAAATATACTCCCCTAGGAATGGCTCTATGAACACTTAAATACTACATAGTTCTTCCATATTGTTCTTTTCCCTATGTATCTCTCTGAAATATTGTTTTTCTTAAGTAGCTTTAATCACTTAAAATTTGACATATTCTAACAAAAAGTCTGTTGTTCTCATCTTCTTTCTAAATGTACAACAAATACAAAAATAGATAGATGATAGATGATAGATAAAAGCTATCTTGTTAAAAGTAATTTCTGAGAAGACAGGGAATACTGAAAGTCATGTAACCATAACAAATTTACATGAGCTTAATTAATCAATAAATAGGGCAGTGTACATTTTTATTTCAACTTACATTATTTCACTAGCTGTTATATTTACTTGCCATATCTTGCCACACTATGTTTCAGTAGGTATCAAATTAGAAAATGTATTTATACTTTAATGCTCCATGTGTTAATCCTACTACTATACTATCACTGCTATGGCTTCAGAGAAAAGTTTTCTAAATTTGCAAAAGTGTGATTAATTGCTTCTATAAAACCTAACCTAGTAAAGAATAATGGTGTCTTACAATGAGGTCTGTGACCATTTGCATCAGAATCACTTGCCGGACTAAAAAGAAAAAAAAAAAAAGACAGGTTCCAAGGATCTTTCTTGAATCTTCTGAAAAATAATCTGCATTTCAAATAATTATCCACATAAGGGATTCTGATGTGCATTAACTTCTGAGAGCTAATCCAACTAAAAGATATCACCATATGAAAATTGAAGATTTTTAAAAGTTTAAGTTTTGCTTCAGTTGCATATTTCCAAATAGAAACAATAAAAGCTCTTGAAAAACTATGTTGAAGGAAATAATATTTTTATATATTCCCGTATTTTGTATGAGTCAGTGATACCAGTGATATTTTTAAAAATATTCTGCAGATTTATTTGCTTAAAATCCTGTATCTACATTTTTTAGACTTATGACTCATTCCAAAGGGACTTAAAGTGATATCTTAAAAAGCATCCATGCTAATATATATATATGTAATTTGCAAATAATATTCCGTGTACAGTGAAAATATTAATGACTTTTTTTTTTAAGTACCCAACCTGGTATCTTTGTCAACAACTTAATTGTGCTATTAGCAGGGATGAGTTTTGGAGTTAATGCCTCGGTTCCACTCCCTGCTCTCTGCTTTCTAATTGTATGGCCTAATGTGAGCAAATTTGTCCTTCCTAAACCTGAGTTTTTTCATCTGCAAAATGATAAAAACAACATCTATTTCACAGAATTATTTTGAGATTTGAATTAAAAAGCAAGAATAGCCATCTGTTTCTTAATAAATAATTCACATGGTTTTGGGATAGTTGCTATTATTGTTCAATAATTATTAGTTAATAACCATGCTATTATTGTTAATAACCATTACGAGAGATGGTAATAATGTTGAAGACAGATGATTGAATATAATTCCTGAGCAAATAGGCCATCAAATGTAAACATGTGCAGAGGCATCTTAGGGCAAAAGTAGCTCTTAAGGGCAGAGATGGTAGCAACATGGACCTCTGTCCAAACTATGAGGAAGGGAACACACATTAGGACTGAGAAGCAGCCTGAGACCAGGTACACTACAGGAACTCTGGGATGAGCCCAATGATGGGCATATTTTAACTCAAACTCCATTTAGTTACCTAGTGATATATCAAATATTTTTAATGGGAAAATAATAAAGGTAGGTATTGTTTCACAGATGTTTTCTTGGCATATGGAGCATGAAAATAATTTTACTTCAAATAGCTTAAAATAGGCAGATAGCCCCTTACGAAATATAAGAACTGAAAGGTTAAGTAGGATAAATAATCTCGATTGCATGGAACCAGTTACTGCAATTAACTGTACTATTTTTTTCATCATAGCAGTTGTCTACATTTTCTGACAATGGTTTCTGTGATATTTGTCTTCCTATTATACTGTTGTCTCTTGAAAGCATACATCTGGAAAACGCAAATTTGAATCTCTGGTAATGCACAGGATGTCTGGCATTTTGAACACTGGAATGAAAGTTAAGAATGGGAAGGCAATACAAAGGCAAATAAATTGTTTACAATAAAAAATAAGAACAAGGTCCTAACCAAGAAACAGACTCTTAAATACAGAGAGCAGACTGATGGTTACCTCTGGGGAGGTGGGCAGGGGGATGGGTGAGACAGGGAATGGGGACTGAGCAGTGCATTTGTGATGAGCACTGGCTGATATAGAAAAGTGTTGAGTCACTATATTCCACACCTGAAACTGCAATTATACTGTATGTTAACTAACTGGAATTTAAATAAAAATTTTAAAAAAATAAAAACAAGGTCCTAATTTAGAAGTCCTTGGTTAGTGCCTAGGCGACAATGTGCAGAAACAAGATTTAGCAAGGTGGACATATACATCTGGACAAATGACCAGGAAAAAGATTAATATCGCTTCTGTTTCTATGTCCACCTTCCGTCTTAGAAGAAAACTGGAAATCCTAAGTAGGTTGAATTCTCTACTGAGAAAATCTACAAGAAAGCTCTCAAATTTGTTCTCATTTAAAGGCAGGAATGAAAAGATGAGGTGTCATTTATGCAGTTCCCAATGTTATATCCTTGATATATTGGCTACTCAAAGACAAAATTACCATCTACGTAAATGAAAAAAGTGACCTAATACTTATTTCGGGGGACTATCCTGTGTACATTTATTTATTTTATTTCTCAAAGCAGATTTGTGAAACAGGTAACAAGGCATCAGTGCCCTCTTTTGTGAAATCTATTTCACAGAGCTTTGAGTTGCTCCAAATATTGAGAAAATGACTTTAATATTTGATGCTTTTATCAGAACATAGTGTATAGGTAGGATAATGCTTATCTGGCTTTGTATTATTTTTCAATTTTTAAAAGAATCCCGCAATTTAGTTCAATCATGTGCAAACTTGCTATTTTGAAAACTATATTACTCCCCTGTCTTAGTTAATAAGCTTTCTTTCCTTAGTTACGTCTTTCACTTCAGTAATCAGCATCACTTAAAAATTATTTTTCAATCTATTATCATGAAGAAAATTACCACAGAGGTAATTTTTAATGTGCTTCTTTAATAATTTTCCTAAAAGTAGGAAATAGAACCTATAAGTTTGGTTTTCTTTCCTTTCTGCACAGTATCATTAGAAATGTCATCCCAATTCCTGCATAAACAGTAGCTATTTACATACCAGTAGCTGTTTACCTTCTTTTTTTTTTTTTAATCATTGCCTTCTGGACCACACAAGGAGTAACTGAATGTAGCATCAATAAAAGCAAACCAAACAGTCTTTTAGGAAAATCTGCACTGCTATGTATACCGGACATTTTTGTCACAACACTTAATAAGTGGTTAGAATTCCCTGCCTTTAACAGATGAAGGCACTGTGGCTCAGAGGAGTTTACCCTCTGCTTCAAGGTCACACAGCAGGAAAGGGTAAAGCCAAGAGCTGAACAAAATTATTCTGACTCCCAAACTTATGTTTATTTTACTGTTTAACCATGCATGCACAACAGCACTCAATTATTAAGAAAAACATAAAACTCCTTCAGAAAGTGAAGTAAACATTAAATCCCTTAATCAAAGCTTGAAAAGAAAAATAGAAAAAAATAAAGTTATGAAAATGAAATTTAAATTGTAGTTTTACTTCAAATATTTACCCTGTGCATTTTAACTTATGCTATTGACTAATATAATGCATTTACTTAGGCCATTGTTTTCAAATAGTCTTTGACGTAGAAGGTAGAGACAAGCTAAGAAGTAAAATCTACAATGTGATTTATTTAATTTTAGACATGTGAAACAAACACTTCCCTCCTGGAGAATCTCTTGGAAATGCTGCCCCATCCTCCACTATCTAATATCTACAACAACCTTTTTTTTTTTTTTAACAAAAATGGATTCTCTGAATGTATTTTCTCTTGGTTGCTGAGCAACAAAATATTCTTCATCTCAGTATAAACACACTGACACAAAGAAAAGTGCTGAGAAGAAAACACAATAATAGACACCTCTATCAGCTACAGCCATCTGTGTTCAGTTTAACCCAAATTTTTGGCAAGCTTGTGTTGTCCCTCCCATCCCAAACCATCGTGTCCTATAAAGAAAATTTTTACTCCCACTTCCTTCATTTTCCAGAAAGTCAGAGGTCAAGTGGTGGTCTAAATCTGCCAGGTACTGGACTTCAAATACTAAGGAATCATTACTTACTTGTAACCAATTACAACCTCAATGGATAAACAAACTTCCCCTATTTTATTATTCAAAGTAATAAAATATTCAGTTAGCTTTGCAATATGAGCAGTTCTGTCCTACTTAGTCATACACATGAATTAGTATTTTAATCTTCTTAGTGGAGAATTTAATGTATGATCTTAAAACATAGAGGATGAATTAACTTTTTATAGCAATTAAAGAACATGTGGCTATTGCTGAGGAAAAATGCCACAATAAAGCAATACGATCAATTCAAGTAACATTTAGTAACTGTGAATCTGTTTCTGAGAAACAGACACAATCTAAGAAACAGATTGCTAGATTTGTGCCAAGTGTTTTAAACCATTGCCTTAAATTAACCAATTTTGCCTTTAAAAATACCAGTCTTCTCATAAATTAAGCTAAAATTGTACTGAAAACCCTCATAAGTCAGGTTTTCCCCTGTGATGTGCTGCAGATATGTTAATGTGAAAATCCCAACAGGAATGTTCTTTGTGCAGCTATAAAATATTAACTCACCACATGAAATAAAGCCAAACATAAGCACTTTACCAATGGGGAATCTCTAAGTAAATAATTTGTCAAAATCACACTTTTACAATTGGCCATAAACCCACAGTAAAAGATATCACAATAAAAAGATGTCAAAAATCTGTCATTGTACTAGTGACGGTACCATTTAAAAAAATCATCTGTTAAAAAGAAAGATCTCTTTTTGAGCATGTGTGAGACAAATTCCTCTTCGGCCCCTAGTTTTAGAAAAATCTATATATTTTTTGTTAACACTC
The DNA here is from genome assembly GCF_002007445.2 of Ailuropoda melanoleuca. Taxonomy (NCBI): domain Eukaryota; kingdom Metazoa; phylum Chordata; class Mammalia; order Carnivora; family Ursidae; genus Ailuropoda; species Ailuropoda melanoleuca. The sequence goes on from NC_048222.1 coordinate 126,447,653, forward strand.
TTATACATGTATGTGTTTGTTTAGTCTTAAAACACTATGACTTNGCATGTGTGAGACAAATTCCTCTTCGGCCCCTAGTTTTAGAAAAATCTATATATTTTTTGTTAACACTCTTACACATGTATGTGTTTGTTTAGTCTTAAAACACTATGACTTATATATCTGATCTCACTTCTCTGTTTGATTTGGCCTGTAGAAAGCTAAACGTAAACTCGGCTGACTACCTAAGTTATACATCTGTACACTAATCTTCTATATTCCAAAATTATTTTTTAGCGATCACTTATTTTTACTTCCTAGAGATTCATTAAATTATTTTTTTCTTTTATTGCAACCTACTTCAAATCCATTGTAGAATGAAGTGGATGTATACATGAATTTAAGCAAAATATAAAATTATTTTGACCAAAGAACAAAGAGTTATATACTATAGAACACTACACCAAGCAAGAGGGAAGCCCATTGTCTCTGGGTATATGCTTGTTTTGAAATTTTCAATAAGTAACAAGACATTTTTTCTTTTCAGGGAAATGTTTTAACTATTAATTTGAAAACTCTCACTTAAGAAGTTACCGGAATTTATATGTCTCATAAAAATCAAAGTTGTTTTGAAAAAAAAATAGTTTAACCTTCATTTGATGAAGACAATTTGACTTCAGTTAAGAGAACTCCATTAGGTAGTCGAAAAAAAAAAAAAAAATTCAAAAGAAGTTCACAAATAAACACAATTTCATGGTAGCTGATATTTCACTACCATCCCTGAAAAATGGAGAGATGAACATTCCCTATCTAAATCAAAGATAAGGCTTCAAAATGAAATGTTTATTTTAATATTTTAATGTTTCATAAGCAACTCGGCTTCTCAACAAAGTTTCTGGATTAATAAATTACTTCACTTATGGGACTATAACAATTATTGAATTCTGTCAATAACAATAAAATGGTGGATGGGTAAATAGCATTAATTTAACCACAGACTGGACAATGTGGTTTAATGTCAAGCATGTTGACCAAAGTCAAAAAAACCCAGACGTAGTCTAGATTTATGACCACACACAAATCATGAAATTTTCTGTGCCTTTTCCTTAAAATGAAGAGAAGAACACCTGGCTTACCTCCTTACAGACTTGTTAGGGAAATCAGGGGAAAAGAAGGATAGCACTCCAAAACACTTTAGTAATGGAAAGTATTTTTTTAATATTAATAGTTCTGTGCATTTCTGTACGTTGCAGAAAAGAGTAGGAAACTTATGAACTTCACTGAGTACCTTTTTTTTCTCCCTTGCAATAAGGGAAATGAGAGTGAAATGAGTATCGTCATTCAAATTTTACAAATGAGGAAAAATGACAATAGTTGTGACTACATTTGAATCAAGATTCTTCCAAATCAAAAGCATACATTCTGCCAACTAAACCTGAGTCAGGATGAATTATTAAGCAACATTTTCTCTGCTGTATTTTATTAATCAAATTTTCTAATATTGCTGATATCAAATGTTGATCAAGGATGATAAATTTGAAAAAAAAAAGACTACCTAAATTTATTAGTATTGAAAGTACTAATTTTTTAAAAAGTGTCTATGTATTCATTTTTTTTGCTCAAGAGCAACATGGTTTATGGTAAGCTAAGATTTGCCCTCTGAAGCAAAATTAGATAAATTCCAAGAAAATGAGAAGACATGGTAATAGTGTAACTACATTGTGATATGTCTTCAAAAATATCTATAAAATAAGCATTAGTGATCTCACTGTACTTCAGACACTAACAATTTCTGAATATTGGGTTACAAGGCTCTCAGCCAGTCAAGTCATACAGCCACTGTCATTTTATCCAAGAAAATCAGCCCTTGCCAATTAGCTAGCTTCACTAATTTCAGAAAAAGTTCCATAGCTTGGCTTGAGATATGAAAAATGACTCCTTTACTTCAGCATGCATCTCTGACTGAGTTCCTGGCATTTAAGCAGTGTATTTGCAATGTGTTCAACAGTAATTCCTTAGTTTATCAAAGATTTACCGAATGTCAGAATTGAGCCAACCCTATTGTAGGTACTGGGAATACAGCAGTAATAAACAGATGAAAATCTTTCCCCTCATGGAACATATATTTTAGAGAGAAGACATATCATAAACAAAATAAAGAAGTAACATATGTGTTATGTAGGGTGATGATAGAGTATAAGGAGAAACAAAAGAAGGAAAGAGAAAAAGGAAGGTTGAGGGAAGGAGAGCTTGGCAAGGTGACTTTGAGAAAAGATGTTAGAGAAGCATGAAGCAAGCAGTCCAGGCAGAGGGCGCAGCTAGCGCAAAGACTCAGAGCCAGGAGCACCTGAGGCTGGGGCCTGGACCCCTCTGTGGTTGCTAAGCAAGCTCATTAAGAAGTAGGAGGAAAAAAAGTCAGAAAAGTAACTGACCAGAGCTGGTCACATAGGGTGAGCTAGTGGGAGAAAGAGGTAAAACATAATCAAAATTATAGATCAGTAAAATTATATCACACACACACACTTATACATGTAATAGTAGATGATAGATGATTAGATAGATATAGATAGATGATAGATAGATGATAGATAGATACTTGAAATTAATGAGATTGATTGAGCTTCTCAACGGAATAGTGTAGATTAAAAAGGGAAGAATTTCAAGAACTGATTCCAGGAGTATTCCAACATTTAACATATGGGAGATAAGAGGCTGGTTCAGGAGAGTGGTAAATCTTGCGGGAGAGGAATATGAAAGATTACAGCAGGGAAATAGAGATCAGGCAGGATGAGAAGGTGGCTACAGTGATGTTAGTAAAGGAGGATTAATTCTCAATTAGTATGTGAGATATGAGCAAGTACTTGAAGGAAGGAAATTATCCAAATGGGAGAAAATTATCCAACTGGATATCTAGAGGAAAGAGTGTTCTATGCAGAAGGAAGGGCCAGGAGGAAAGGCTCCAAGGGAGGTGTGTTCCTAGCAAGTTCTGGGAATAGCAAGACTAGCAAGACACAAGTATGGGTAAAGCAGACAAGCAAGGGAAGAGAATAGTAGGAAAGGATACTGGAAATCAATAAGAAAATGTCTTCAATAATCTAAAGAAAGGATGACAGCGTGTTAGATCAAGATAGTAATGGTAGAAGTGATGAGAAATGATCTAGTTTCTGGATATATTTTTAAGATATCCAAGATTAGCTAAACAGCTTGTATGTAGGGTGGTGAGGAGTCAAAGATGATTCCAAGTTTTTTGACTGGAACAATTAAAGATTGGAATACCCATCAATTGAGAAGATGGCTAGGGGTAATCAGATTTTTACTGGGGAAGATAACAGAAAAACAGATTTGGAAATGTTAATTAAAATATCTATTGAGAAATAAATTAAACATAATGAGTAAGTGGTTGGTTATAGAAACATGGGATTTAGGAGAAATACATAGGGTGGAAACAAAATTTTGAAGGCATCAATGTATATATGTTTAAAATCATAAGATTGATTGAGATCCTCAAGAAAATAAGTGCATTGAAGAGAGAAGAGTTTTCAAGAACTGATTCCATAGACATTACAACATTTAGAATTTAAGGAAATGGAAAGAAACTGGTAAAGGAGGCTGTGAAGGAACTGGTCTGAGAAATAGGATTAAAAATCCACAGTATGATGACTTAGAAGTATGTATACAATGAGCACTGAGAACTGACCATTGGATGTAGAAATGTGGCTATCTTGGCCTTGGTAAGAGCAATTTTCATTGGAGTGGCAGAAGTTAAGCCTGATGAGATGAACTTAAGAGATAATGAGAAGAAAGAAAGCAGGTATAGGCAACTTTGGAAGAAAATAAATGAGGCAGCAACTGGAAGAATGGAAAAATATTCCCACCTCAAATTTAAGAAATCAAAGTGAAGAATTTACAAATTGTAGGTAGGTCCATCCATTCAAGCCTAACCTAAATAAAGATTAATAGGGAGCTGAAGTAATCCTACTACTAGGTCATTACCTAAATTTAAATTTACTCTGTACTTCTTCAGTCACCAGTATGAAGAAATATCAAAATATGAAAACAACTTTTTACACAGTAAAAATTGTATGGCTATGAGACTATAGAAAATATCAACCATTCTTACAATACATAGTGTTAGTCAGTGCTGTGTGGGGATTAAAAGTACATACTGTGGAGTCAGATTGCTGGATTCAAATCCTGATTTCACTACAAACCAGCTCCATAAACTTAATCTCCACTAGCCTCAGTATTGTCATTTATTGAATAATGAGATGTTGCATATATACTTCCAAGAGTATTGTGAAGGCAAGACAATGCCCAGTGCTTACCATTGTCTGACATAAAGTAAGCACTTTACATATGTTAGAATTTGCAAGTACAAAATATTTCAGAAAAATACCAAATAATCTGAAACAAATAATCAGTAACAACCCCATGGTTCCCAACTGTCACTTGTCCAGCAGGGTTTGTCAATGTCTGTCAACATTTCCTCAATGTTTCTTAATGTTCCTTAAAATTTAGTTTTTACTCACTGATTGTTTCTTAAATATGGATATATGTTTGGAAACTGAAAAAGACTGTAGACCTATAGTCAATTCTTGATTACCACACATAAATTATCTGCCAATTAGATTATGTTTCTTCTCCCTGACTTTATTGTCCCATTTTGTCTCAGATCTTAACACCAGGAAAAAACCAACATCTTTTGTATAATGGTTGCACGTATGCTAATATATGATATTATATATGTTAATACATAATATATTGCATACATGTATTTTATAAAAAATACTTGTCTAATAGAATTGTTTTTACTTCTCTCCATTCCTTATATGCTCTCCTCCTTATTTAATCTACTAAAATTGGCCACTGTTGTCACAGACTGCTTAAAGACTGAAAAAATTAGTAATTTTATATCTAGGATACTTTAAAAATTACTTTTAAATTCATCTTGGCCCAAATTATTTGCCAGTTATTCTTTTCCTATCTCCAGTCACATGCTATTAATTCTGAATACTACCTACTTTCATGGGTATTATAAAGAGCTAAGCTTTAGAATAGAGGACCCACCTTCAGGCCTGTGGAATCCTTCACAGTCACTAATTCAACAGTCCCTCACAACTAATGAGGTTCCTAGGCAGTTTTTCATTGTAATGATGACAAAGTGCAAGCTGTAAACAGTGCAATGAAGAATTGATTCCACAAAATGCTAAGTACATATATACTTTTCCAAAATAATCCTAGAGCAGTTGCCTCAAAGTCTATTGGAACAATAAGGAATTAAAATAATTAGTGTTTTAATAAAGGCAAGGGAAAAAAAGAAAGAAAAAATTAATCAGAAGATAAATTATGTCCATGGAAATCTATTACCAAAACAGAAAGACCCAATCAAGCATCCTGAAGCCATATATAATGTGGAGCATGAGCTTAATTGGCCAACAATATTGCTGTTTGTAATACACATTTGTATATGTCTTGAAAATTTATTCACGATATTTTGTTAATAAATTTAGAAGCATAGCAATAAGAAAAAAATAAAATCAGAAAATAATCACAAGTTGCTTTTTAAAAAGAACACTCTGGAGATCAAAAGAAGAAAAAGCAATAAAATGTTTCCCTCCTTTAATATAATCTTCATATGCCATCCACTCCAACTTCATTATATTCCCTAGGAGAGTAAGATTTATCATCTGTTAATCTAAATGGATTCTCCACCCTCATAAATTACAGCAACTACTTCTAAATTGTATGGTACTATGGATTAGAAGAGGCATTACCAATATCTGTGCTATTCATTTGTCTCCAGTTCCCCTCTCTTGTATTCTGACCCTTCCTCCCTGCTCCAGAAACACTTCCACATGTCCCAATTTGGGACTGCTACCACCATTAACTGACCTATAAAAATATACAGCATCTGCTGATGGCCATGATTGAGGCAAGCAAAAACAATATTTCCCTTAGTTCAGACAATATATAATACTACCTTTCAAAGATTTTTTTAACAATTAATAAGGGCCCCAAAACAAGATTATTAAAAACATGCATATATACCCACATCTACAGAGTAAAGGGCCCATCTCTTAACTGAAACCACAGATTGGCCAGGCTTTCTAGAATAGTAGGATTGAGTATAAATAATGGATTTATGCAAGTCTGGATGTGATTTTCCTTTCTATCTACCTGAATTTAAGCAAATCATTTAACTTTTCTGAGACTCTTTCTACAGCTATGAAGTGGAAATGATATTAACAGTGTTATGAGACTCAAATGGTAAAATCTCAAAGCACTTAGCACTTAATGACTGAATATAGCGATAGTCGATAAATGTTATTGTAATTATTACTTCTATTATTATTTACCCAGTTCTGTTGCTAATTTTTTGCCTGTGAGGGATGATACACAAGATATACAGACATTTAATCTAAGGTTCACTAACTCTGATTCTAAACCTTCTAGAAGACAATCATTTCTAAACTGGTACTCAGCACTAATCTTACAAATGTCCCCATCCCTTCTCTTAGAAATCCTGATGGTGGGCAGGGCACCGTGGCACAGCGGTTAAGCATCTGCCTTCGGCTCAGGGCGTGATCCTGGCGTTATGGAATCAAGCCCCACATCAGGCTCCTCCGCTATGAGCCTGCTTCTTCCTCTCCCACTCCCCCTGCTTATGTTCCTTCTCTCACTGGCTGTCTCTATCTCTGTCAAATAAATAAATAAAATCTTAAAAAAAAAAAAAAGAAATCTTGATGGTGTTCACTGTGAAAACAAATCAATTTATTACCCAATTGCTAAAATTCCTTTTTGTTAATGTCAGAGTCTGTGCACCTATTATTCCAAACACACTTCTAATAGACTATTTCTAGTGGCTTTTCTTAAACTGAAATGTAAAAACCTCATTACCTAAACCAATGGTCCTCCTCAGTGCAACATGGGGCTCGAGGCACACCAGAGACCCATTAAAGAGGCCTAGGAAGTCAAAACTGTCTTCCTTATAATGCGCAACATTGCCTGCCTTTTTCTCTGTATTGACATGCACACTAGAGGTGCAAAAGCAAAGATGGGTAAGACTGCTGGCACCTTCGCAGAAACTACAGCAGTCGCTCTAAAGCATTCTAGCAGTAATTGTATTCTTCACCGCTAGGCACTCACAGTAAAAATAAAATGCCAGTTGCGCTTAAAAACTGAAGAAGATCTTCTGAAGAAATAGCAAAATTATTAAATTTATTAAATCTAGGCCCTTAAATCTCAATGTTTTTTCAGTATTTTGTGTGGCAAACAGTAGAAGAATGTACATAAACGACTAATCTGTGCCTAAGGACCATAGCTGTCTCAAAGAAAAGCATGCATATGAATGAACTGCAAGCTAAACTAGCTGCTTTACTTATGGAATACAGTTTTTATTTGAAAGCACAACTGACAGGGAAACTATATGTTTTTAGACTTGAGTGTGTGGCAGATACTTATTTGTTAGCAAATGAACAGAGGGGACCTGACACTTGAAGGAAAAGAATAATATATATTACCAAAATAAAATTTGAGATTTCGAGTAAAAAATTCAAATTTTAAAAAACTTCTAACCATTGCCATGAAATTGAGAGTCAATATATATTTAAAGAGCTTTTTGGTAAGATGCTTAGCAATTATTACAATTGCAAAGATTGCAAGTAAATTTTAAGAGAGTCCCACTTGTGGAGTTCTGGTGTGGTAGCAAAAGAAAATCAAAAATTATCTGAAAAGAATACCAAAGTATGCCTTCCTTATCCAACTTCATGGATCTGAGTGAGGATGGATTCTTTTCATATACTTTAACTGAAATAATTTACTGCAATGGAATGAATGAGAAGATTTGAGAATTCAGCTGTGTACTCTTAAGCCAAATATTAAAGGGATTTATGAAAATATAAAATACTGTCTCTCTTTTCATTATTTTTTAAGTTTGGGAAATAAAGTTTTTTAATAAAGTAAAAATATGTGTTTAATATGATTTTTAAACAAATTAATAAATATATAAATTTTTCTCCGTTTTTAATGTTCAAAATGATAAATTTTGATAGATAAGACACATCCAAACTAACGCTCTTTGAAGCCCTTAACAACTTCTAAGAGCCCACAGGGGTACTAAGACCAACAATTTGAGAACTGTGAGCTGGACACATGTACAGTACGCCCTTCCATTTAAACCCTAAGTTCCATGTAAGACCACCCACCTAAGTTTCTCTTTCCTCTTTGAGCTTTCTGGCAATTCTCAATTCACTTGTACAGCAGAGATAATTGGCATGTCTTTATGTCCTTAGTTCAATTCATAATCAAGATCAATTTTACTAATTTCCTCCATTCCCCCAGCTTCTCTCTGTTGAGTTATTCCTGAGGCAAGAGAAAGCATATTCTTGTCTTAATTCTTCTACCATCTCATTTACCAAACATGTACTGAGCACCTACTATACCTCAGGTATATACCAGACTCTGAGATAATTCAGATCAATGAAACAAAACCTCTGGTTTTGTTGAGGTACAACCAAGTCCCTAAGTTGCATGTTTCTATACAATGCATATTAAAAAAGAAATGTCCATTGAAGCACTACATCCCTATTTTTTCTTGAACCTAGAAAAATAGTACAAAGTTTATATGAGCTGTTCTAACATAATCAAGATTTATCCAAGAATATTAAGACAAAAAACTGTAACAGACCTTGTGTCTACAACTCAAAAGTCATCCTTGAAAAACTCCTATTCATGCCAAAGGTTTAGGTATGATAAGTAGGGTAAGTGAAGGTGCACAATTGGACAGATCTCTGGAATGAGCAATATCAGAGCCACAGCCCTCTCCATAAGTGTCAGAGCTTGAAAAAGAATGCAGATTAAATCATTTCTCTTTTACCCACTGACCCTCTGCTTGCCCATGGAATGCGATCAGCTATGACTCTAGCCAGAAACCTGAGTAAGCAACTATCAGTGCACATGAATAATTTAAAAAAAAAATGTATTGGAGCAAATTTTGCACTTGAAAACAAACAACTGAAAAATCACCTCTGACAACAAGAGGTAACATAACCTATTTTTGCACAATTGCAGCAAATTAATTGTTTGAGCAGAAGGAAAAAAGAACTTCATTGTATATACTTGAAAGATACAACCAATAATAACATGAAATTCTAGCTCCCAACTACTGCTTTCAATATTCTTTGGAGAAACACATTTGCTTTTAATTATAGGAGTGGTTGGAGCTTGGAAACTCAAACTTGGTTTACAATTTCAGCACTTCAGTTCACAGAAAATACACTGACAGTTTTTTTTTTTTTTTGCTTATAAAAAATCATCATAATGAATTTCCCCAGATTTTTAGATAAATAGGGTGAAGTAAATATGAACAACTTTTTATATTGGTGTTATTTGATATTTAAAGAGTAACGGACATACTATCCCCTATTACCAGCAAAATTACTTACAATTATTACTTTTTAACCCTCATGCCTATTGCAGAGACAGCACTATTTAATAAATTTAAGCCAAGCTGATCTTTTCGTATTTAATGAATAAATAGCAAGACAAAATAAATCTAATGATACCAATGGGCATCTATTCTCATTTTTCATGTTGTTATAATAAAATGTAATGCACTGAGCCAAACAACAACAACAACAACCAATAACATTATTTGGTTTACTGTTTGACAAATTCATCTAACATTTAGAAAGACTTAATTGTCTATCTTTAATAAATATTTCAGTTTTCTAACTAATTAAATCTCTTTATCTAATAAATAATCCCAGAGAAGGAAGGTAGAAATAGGGGGTCAGTTAACATGAGGAATAACTGGAAATCAATATAAAATTACATGTAAATCTTGGCCTAAGTTAAACCAAATAGCTCAACATATAAGATCCATGTTAAGATCTTTAAAAAGCTAATTAGGTAAAAGAGGGCATTTGGGTTAGAAGTCCCTTCAGGGCTATGTATATGGATAAAACGGAATTCCAGTTAGAATTATATCTCTAAGAATTATATCTCTATTAAGAATTATATCTCTAATTATATTGCTAATATCCTCTAGGCCAAGAATACGCTGCTCTTCCTGCAGAATAGCTACAGCTAGCTATTATGAAAAAAAAAAGTCACAAGGGATTANGAATTATATCTCTAAGAATTATATCTCTATTAAGAATTATATCTCTAATTATATTGCTAATATCCTCTAGGCCAAGAATACGCTGCTCTTCCTGCAGAATAGCTAGAGCTAGCTATTATGAAAAAAAAAAGTCACAAGGGATTAAAAAAAGATAATAATAATAATAAATGAACATTTTAAATGAAGAAAGCCTCCTCACCCTCCACCCCACCCCACCCCCCCCCAAAAAAAAGGAAAACAAGAAAACAAATACGTAAGCCTCAATTTCACTAGTATATTGTGTCTGGGATACTGCCAAGTATCACAAACCACATTTGATATTTTGTGTTTTTGGCTGAGTGACACTAAAATGTCTTTGAGGGGTGGGGGAGGGAGAGAAGGAACTTAGAAAACAGAGAACAAGAACTTTCCAGAGTACAGCTATGTGATTCCTAGTTGAGTATCAAAACAACATTGGAAGTAGTTTAATGAAAATACAAATCAATAATACACAGAGGTAGTAGCCTAAAATACACCCCCAGGAAAGGCCAAGGTTGGAATTCTTTAAGCATAAGCTAGAAACCTAATTTCTTACCCATCAGCAGACAGAATAACATGTGCCTATACCATAGCACTGAACACGGATTTGTATCAAAAAGCACCCTCTAATCTCTGATAATTCACAGCACGTTGCATGCTTTCATTCAAGAGGGAAGAGAAAGGATTACCCTAAATCAGAAGATAGTGCCTCAAATGTGAAAGCAGATGAGATCAGGAATCTCTCCAAACTTGGCTCAGCACATTAAAATTAGTCACTGTCTATAAAGAAACTGCCAAGACTGCTGAGGATGTGAAAGTTAATACTGTCCTGATGTAAACTGCCAGTCTGTACTGTCTTGCCACTCCTCCCAGAAAGCTATGCTCTAATGCTGATTTCTATCAAAGTTCTTCATTTTGGAATAAAAATTCATGTCTGAAATCACCCATTCTCTAGCAGACTTCCTTACTGAGAAGTGTCTAGTTAGTGCACTGATTCAGCTTAGACAAACGGNCCTGATGTAAACTGCCAGTCTGTACTGTCTTGCCACTCCTCCCAGAAAGCTATGCTCTAATGCTGATTTCTACCAAAGTTCTTCATTTCTTTCATGTCTGAAATCACCCATTCTCTAGCAGACTTCCTTACTGAGAACAGTGCACTGATTCAGCTTAGACAAACGGATTTTTTTTTCCACTTCTGAAATGGTTCGATTTCTCCCTGGCCTTATACACATGATTGCTATGAGGTGAAGCATATAAACTGTTCATTGCTTGGTTTTGACCAGGGTTAAACCTAAATTTTATGTGATTCTTGTTCTTTTTGTGACAGAACAGTTTATATGCTCCTGTCAGTAATATTAACAATAAGCAATGAAGGTAAATTATTATAGAAAGTAAATATGAGAGAACAATCTTTCTAAAAAGCACATCAACAAATAATTCATAAATGACTACAAAATCATTACCTCTGCTCTCTGTGTTCTGGGAAAAGCAGTTGATTTTTCTATGGCATAAACATCCACCAGGTAAAGACATGCTCCTTGCTCCCGGTCCAGAATGGCTGCAGTCTGAATTATGCCAGTTTGTCGTCCAATAGTAAAGAGGCGTCCAACTGTTTTTTCTTCACAACGAACTGAAACAATGTAATACTCCACGGGGGCTTCAGATCCTCTAGGGCTAGCTGCTTCTATGGATATTACGTTGGTACCAATGGGTTCACCCTCCTTCAAAATAGTTATATATTTGGGTTGAGTAAAAACAGGTCCATCAAGGCCCTGAAGAATGATGGTCAATTCAGTGGTTGATTTCCTCCTTTCAGGGCCAAGGTCTGTTGCTGAAACTATGAGGTTATAGATCAGCTGTGAAGGCACCAGTGCGGAAGCCACTCTCAAGTCTCCACTGTAACGATCCACAATGAAGGTGTCTGTGTCCCCATTGATGATCTCATACTCCACTTCTCCGTTAGCCCCTTCATCTGGGTCTGCAGCCATTATCGTTGTCAGAACAGAACCAATCACAGCCGAGGGGTCTGCAGCAAGGGCATTTTGTGATATAAACATTGGAACGTTGTCATTGAGGTCTGTGACCAAAATGGTCACGTTTTTCAAAGCATAGCGTCTCGTTTCTATAGGCACCGCTTGATCATTGGCTTTTACAGTTAACTCAAAGAGATTGGCGAATTCCCGATCTATTTCAGCACTCGTAAATATAGTGCCTTTGACTTCATCTATGCCAAAGTGGTTGCCCCTGGGCATCTGCTGAATGATTGTATAGGATAGTTGCCCGTTAATGTCGGCATCAGGGTCATGTGCAGTCACTGAAATGACGGACGTTCCAATGGGAATGTTCTCAACAATAGACTTGAAAATATCCCCAGGAGGAAAGCTAGGAGGATTGTCATTAAAGTCCCTCACATGTATAACCACTGACATTGTAGATGAACGAGGAGGCCTTCCTTGGTCTTTTGCTGTTATATTTAATTTGTACAAAGACTGTGTCTCAAAGTCCAATTTTTTGGCAAGAAAAATACTCCCAGTATTTGGGCTGATGCTAAAAGTTCCATGGTTGTTAGTTCCAGTAATACTATAATGTAAATCAGCATTGTCACCTGAATCTGAATCGGTTGCAGTAACAGAGGACACGAGTTCACCAATTCTCATGTTTTCCAAAACATCAACAAATAGTGTTGATTTAGGGAAAGAAGGGGTATTGTCATTTTCATCTAAAATATCAATATTTAAGGTACAGGTTGAGTTGAGGGAGACTGCACCTGAATCCACTGCTTGAATTACAAGGGAATAGGCAGGTGTTGCTTCATAGTCTAATTTGCCAATTAGTGTCACCTGACCAGAGGTACTGTCTATAGCAAACTGTCTTTCTTCATTTCCTTTCATTACAGAATAATGAATGAGTCCATTATTACCTTCATCGACATCTGAGGCAGATACTCTTAAAACTTGTGTCAGGTTAGCTGCTGACTCTGATATTGTGGCTTGGTAAAAGTCTTTTAAAAATTTGGGAGCATTATCATTTATATCCTTCATGTAAACATGTACTGTGGCCTGATCCTTGAGAGGCTGAGGGAGCCCCTGATCTGTTGCAATGACTGTAAAGCTAAACACTGCAGTCCCCCTCTGCCTCATAAGAGACTCCCTGTCAAACTGACGAGTATTTGTAATTTCCCCACTAATAGCATGCAACACAAAATCTGGCTGCACCATTTCAAAAGAATACCTTACTTCTCCATTTGGCCCAAAGTCTTTATCTATAGCATTTACTTTGCCCACAAATGACCCAGCTCTCTGCTCCTCTTCAAAATAAAATGTGTAATTGGTACTATTAAAAAGAGGTCTGTTATCATTTACATCTTCTAAAATTACAGTAACATTCACAGTAGCACTAAGGGGTTCCACTGCTCTGTCAGAAGCAACAACCAGTAAAACATATCTGTCTTGAAGTTCACGGTCCAGTTCACTCTTTATATACAATTGACCATCGGGGAAAATGCCAAAAGCATCCCCTGTATTTCCTTCAGCAATGCTGTATGCAATTTCACCATTTGCTCCTGAATCCTTATCAAAAGCTTGTACTTTAAAGAATCGGGAATTCACAGGTTCTGACTCAGAAAGGGTGACCTCATAAGAAAGTTGATCAAACACTGGTGGGTTGTCATTTACATCATGAACATACACAGTCAAGATGAAGCTAGAGGACAGCTGTGGAACACCCATATCAGATGCCAAGATCTCTATTTGGTAGGAACCAGCATGAACATCCAGGGGCCCTAGCAGACTAATATTACCATTCTTTTCATTGATAGTAAACAGGTTCTTGGGGTTTTGCTTCAGGCTATAGAGTACCATGCCATTGACACCTTCATCAGGGTCCACAGCTTTGGCTTGGAAAATGCTGTGACCTGCCTGCCAATTCTCCACCACGTTTACGCTCTCTACTGCCTGAAGGAAATGGGGAGAGTTGTCATTCAAGTCCTTAACCGTTATGTTAACCATAGTGTCTCCAGTCACCGTGCCCCCACTGGCCACTACTTTCAGCTGATAAAAGGATTGCTCTTCTCTGTCAATCACACTCGCTGTGGTAAGGTGCCCAGTGACCTGGTTGATAGCAAACATACCTTTCTGATCCCCAGTAGTAATGAGATAACTGATGTTGGAATTGAGATCCATGGTGGATGCAGACACACTACCCACATGATATCCCAGAGCCACATTCTCAAAGACCACGAAGCTGTAGGCAGCCTGGCTGAATACAGGTGGGTTGTCTTGAGTGTCCAATACAGTGATGGTTACTATTGCCTGGTTGGGAGACTGTAAATTGCCACCATCAGTAGCCACTATTTGCAACTGGTAAGCTGTTTTTTCTTCTCTGTCTAGGGCCATTCTGGTAGAAATAACCCCACTTTGAGCATTGACTTGAAACCGAGACCTGTCCCCAGCTGATATACTATATTTGATAGTTCCATTGAGACCCAAGTCTGGGTCAGTGGCAGATACTGTAGTGATGTAACTTCCTCCAGGCTCATTCTCCTGAATATGAGCAAAGTATTGGATTGGGTAAAACACAGGACTGTTGTCATTCACATCCAGGAGACTCACATTTATTCGAACCATTGATGACTGGGGAGGGGAGCCCAGATCTGTGGCCAGAACCAATAGGGAATAGAAAGCTTGCTCCTCTCTGTCCAAGGAGGCAATAGTACTCAACTTCCCAGACACGGGATCCAGCCGGAAGGATCTCTGGTCAGTCTCAGCCTCTTGCAGGGAGAAGCGCACTGTCCCATTGTCACCCAGGTCTCTATCAGTTGCCCTGAGCACCAGGAGTTCTGTCCCTGTTGGGGCATTCTCAACCACAGACACATCATACCCTTCTGGCTGGCTAAATACTGGCTTTTCATCATTCACATCCAGGAGAGTTACTACAAGCTGGGCATAGGAAAATTTGGGGTGAACCCCCTGGTCCCGAGCACTGATATTCAGTACAATCTGGGAAGCCAATTCACGGTCCAAGCCCCCAGCAACCCCAGTGGTCACCAGGCCGCTATGTTCGCTGATATGGAACCAACCTAGTCCGTTGCCAGAGACGATGCTGTAACGCAGATTCGCGTTGAGACCAGAGTCGCCATCAGTGGCAGACACTCCACTCACATAGCTTCCCGGGGGTGCCTCCTCGCTCAGGTTCACTCTGTACACTTGCTGTGCAAAGATAGGAGGGTGGTCATTGATGTCATTTACGAAAATCACCAGGCTCGCCACCGAAGAACGCGCCTGGACCGCTGCGCCAGGGGGCGCCCCGTAGTTATCAGAGACGGAAACTGTGAGGTTGTAAGAAGGGATGCGCTCACGGTCTAGGGCGCTGGCCACTTTGATGAGGCTCAGGTTCGGCACTTTGCTGCTCTGCACCTCAAAGTGGCGCTGCTCATTGCCCCCTAGAATCTGCACAGAAATATTCCCGTTGGCCGCGGGCGAGTCTGCGTCCGTCACGGTGAGCAGAGCCACCACAGTGCCCACTTGAGCGTTCTCATCTACAGAGGCGTAGCGCGAAGTGGCAGGGAAGTAGCGGAATTTCACCACGGGGTCATTGTCGTTGACATCTAGCAGCTGAATGAGCGCCTCGGCACGCCCAGTGAGGGAAGGCACGCCTCGGTCCATAGCCTGCACGGTAAGCGAGTACTGGCGCCTGGCCTCGAAGTCCAGGGGCTCCCGCACCGTGATAAGCCCCGTTTCGGGGTCCATTTGGAAGGGAGTTCCCTCGTCCTGCAGTCGATAGCGGATGTCCGCATTGGTGCCCTCGTCAGCGTCCGCCGCCGCCACCTGGAGGACGCTGGAGCCCACCGCCGCGTCCTCAGGCACCCCCGCCTGGTAGTGGGAACTGCCAAAAACCGGGGGGTTGTCATTTATGTCTTGCACAGTCACGTTTACCTGAAGGTAGCCCCGCCGCTTCGGCTCACCCTTGTCCTCCACTTCCACCAATAGCTGGTACTGCGGTGTGACCTCGCGGTCCAGCCCGCCCTTGGACACCAGATGCAGAAACGCACCTTCGCCGCTCGGGTTCAGGGTGATGTCCAGGCGGAAGCGACCTGCCTCGTTCCCCTGGATGATGCGGTAAGAGCGATGGTCCACACCATTGGAGCCGATATCCGAGTCGGTGGCTGTATCCAAGATGACTTGGCGCCCGCTGCTACTGTCCTCCTTGAAAGTGACCACGATGGAGGGATCGGGGAAGACGGGGGCGTTGTCATTGAGGTCTCGCACCAGCACTCGCACTTCGGTGGGATAGGTGGGAGAGCTGGAAAGGACCACCAGGTTGATCACGTCGCTGGGCAAGCTCTCGCGGTCGATGGTAGAGGTGGTGTAGAGGGCCCCGGTGCTGCTGTTTATGGCAAACAGGGCGTGGCTTTCGCTGAGCCGGTAGGTGAAGCCTGGGCGCGTCTGGATGGTGCCCACCAACGTGCCGGGTGGTTGCTCTTCCAGCACCTGGAACACCTGGCGCTGCTCGGCCCCGCTGACCCGGGCCGGCCCGGGGAGCTGTGATAGCAGCCAAAAGACTCGGAGGAGCTGAAATACTGATAGAGAGGGCAGCTGGAGCCATGGGCGCCCAGGCGCCCTGTGTGCTGCCAAGTCCATGGTCCTGGCTCCCTGGAACGGTGTGATAAAGAGAAGGAAGAGTGAAGCAAAAAGAATAATAGCAGGGATTAAGTAGCCCCAGCAAAAAGTTCAGCCTACGGCTCTGAGAGCTCTGCTATTTCAAAGAACCTCCAGCCCAGCAGAAGCAAATCGCGTCAGAGAAAGGCTCCAGGTAGCCATTTGGACTTGTAGTACGAGAGAGATGCCCAGACGAAAAGCGGCAAGGCATTCCGCGGGGCACTCCTGTGCGTTGATGAATTCCCAGAAAAGTTTCTCAAACCTCCTACGTTTTCCCCCTTCACTTTGTTTTTTGAATCCAGAGAGTCTGAGCGTTTTCGCCCGGGTGGATGTGGATTGGGAGAGGCTGCCTGTATTTAAGGTATATGAGGAATCATTGCAAACAATTGTCTTCAGAAACTTTAGAACTTACCCACGGCGAAGAAACTGAAGAGGGAAGAACAAACGTCGGTAGAGATGTGTGGAGAGAACAATTGCTCACGGGGGAGGGGGCGGTGGGGGAACCGGGAGATTATCGAATTCCTTTCCCAAAAGCTGGAGGCGAGGGATTTCCTCGAGTCCTCACTCCTCAATAACAAGGCTGCAAGGCCCCTCCAGCAGGGCTGCAGAAGTGGCCGCTGAGGCCGGGGCTCCGGCGTCTGCGCGCTGGCAGCTAGCGATTGCGTTCCAAGCGCTCGCGTTGGAGCTAGGGCTCCGGTACCCAGGAGCGCTCAGCTCCGTCCCTTCTCTTGCAGCCGCCGCCGCCGCCGCCCCTGCTGCGGCTTGGAGCCGGTGGTCGCGCGCAGGCAACATCCAGTGCTCCTCTGCATTTTGTTTTGTTTTGTTTTGTTTTTGTTTTTTACCTCTGCCGAGGTGCCTGCCGACTCATTATTTGTACATCCAAATCGACTGCAGGTCCGTCCCCCTTTCTTCTCGGCCTCGCAGGGGTCGGGCAGGAACAGCGCGCGGTCCCCGAGTCCCCTCCCCTCACCATGCCAAGGGGATCGGTCTCCGGCGGCCCCGGTCAGAAGCCCTCTCCAGTGCGCCTCGCCCGTGCCCCCGTTATCTTTGCTTTTATTGTCCCGTGTCAGTTTCACTTTGTAATCCACAAGCCTTTTTGTTTGGGGCGGGGGGTGGTTGGTCCCTCTTTCTCCTCCACCGTTGGCGGTGGAGGCGGGGAAGTCGGCGCTGGGCTGTGGCGGCGCCCGCGGCAGCTCCGGACGGCGCCTGTCAGCGCTCTCCTTCTCGCCTGCCCGGGATGAAGGTTGTACCGCTGTGGAGCTGGAGCTCAGCGAGCAGCTCTCAACCTCCGGCTGGTCCCTCACACTCCCCGCCTCTTCCCCGCTGCGCGCACGCACACACACACACACGCACACACGCACACACACACGCACACACAGCGACCGTCGCTGAAACACAAACAGAGGGGGAGGGAAGACCGCGAGCTAGAGCAGGACTCAGAAACTTTGCTCGCCGCTCATTGATCCCCGTACTTTAGTTCGCCCGGACTCCCCCTAGCTCCCGGTCCTGTCACCTACTGCCCTTCCCTCGCCCCAGCCCCATTGGGCCGGAGCTGAGGCGGCCCCGCCTGGCACTCCTACCGCGAGCGCTCTCCGGCTCTTAGGGCCTCCGACTGGCTTCTCAGGATGCTAATCACTCCAGCCTCCCGGAGGACTGTAGGCGGTCCGGTGTGGGAGCCCGGCGAGTCTGGGGCGCTGAGAAGGGGGATGATTTTTTTTTTCTTTTTTCCTTTCTTTTTGGTCAAATCTTGGCCGGCGTCAGAGCAATAACAGCAAAAAGCTGCCGCAGGATAAATGGGGGTGGGGTCAGGTTTGCAGATAAATAACTTTAGTGGCGGGGTCTGAAGGAAGACCGTTAGGTTGTTATGCTAGTAATAACTCAGGGGTAAGGGGGTCGAGAGAAATAAAAGAAAGGCGGGGGGTGAGGGTCTGTTAGAGCGGGGAGGAAGGATTAAGCAAAGCCTGTCTGGGAATGCACAGTGCAGATTTGCTTTAACCATTTCCTGCCTTCTCTCTTTCGATGGGAGGGGAGAGAACTGCTGTACAATGCTACCCGACAGAATCCAAACAAAATCATCCTCGTTCCTCCTCTGTCTACAGAATGAGCTCCCTAAAGTCCAGAGCGACCCAAACTCTAAACCTGCACTCTCCTGCCCCCTCCCCTCCCTTCCAGGTGACTGGGGGCACCAAGGCCTCAGTACCAATAGCACTTTGGACTTCCTATTGGAAAAGCCAAGGGAACTCAGTGTTTGTTTTGTTTCCCTTCCCAAATGGATCCCAGGTGCCAGTAGCTAAACCTTACAGTTTCAACAATAACAATGATAGCCCTTTGGAAAGATGGAGATCTTTTCCTGTTGCAAAGTTTGGAATTTTGATCTCTGTTGGAGTATTTCCCCCTTGACATTTTGTAGCCAAAGGAATCTTGATGAAGTTGTGTTTCGTTTCGTTGGGTTTTTTTTTTGGGGGGTGGGAGGGTTTGGGGAAAGGATAGATATGAGAAAAATAGAAATAAATAAAATAAAATAAAAATTTTTTAAATGCCCACGTGCCACGTACTGCACTCGGGTTAATTCTTCTGCTCTGTACTGTAGCTAATTTTTGTGGTGGCATGCGTTGCTTCAAAAGAAAAAAGAAGTTACTGGGAATCAGGTGAGTATTCTTTCCCCTTTAAGGAAAACCATTTCGATAATACGAATTTAAGCCAAGGAATGCAAATATAGGGCATATGTCATACATTTCTGCCACAGCGACCCCACCAAATTTAAAACTATTCTGAGCCCTGACATGATTCAGCTATGAGTAAATACTGCCCTCTGCTGTTCTCTGTCAGCCTTACACCTTTGGTCGTCTGGTTTCTTGCTTAAAATTAAATGCAGAGACGAACAAGATCTGGTTACAAGGCTAATTCCTCCTTCTTGCCTAGGGATAGTGGCAAAGAAAAAAAAAGATCTTTAGGAATCTCCTGTGTCTCTCCTTGTTTAAAGTAAAAAAAAAAAAAAAGTTTAAGAGCAATAGAGCAGACAGCAAATTCAAGTCTTCTGATGTAGACAGTTAGTAACCCGAGACTGATATATGGAAATCTGAATACTATAAATGCTTTCACCAATTCCTTTGTTTATATTAGAACATTCACTTTTGCATATTCCACTACTGTATATAATGACATATATAGTATATATAATGAGTGAATTGAAAACAGACAAGAAAGTTAAATTCCAACATTTCTGACAAGAAAGTTAAATTTCAACATTTCTATATTTTTAGGACTTGAAAACTTTTAAACATTGGAAGCTTTTCTTTTAAAAGAGAGACATTTTTAAGCCTTTTCTCAAACCCATATCTCTGCCAACAAGTTACAATCTTAATACCATTTTTCTGGTGTAATTTAGCCAACAAAGATTTGTAGATTAACTAAAGCAGAACTAAAAGGTTTTTTTATTCATTTTTTAAAAATTCAAGTATAATTAACATACAGTGTTATATTCATCTCAGTTGTACAATATAATGGTTCAACAAGTCTGTACATTACTCTGTGCTCATCATGGTAAGTGTACTCTTAATCCCCTGAGCCTTTTTCACACATCCCACACCCGGCACCCCCCTGGTAACCATCAGTTTGTTCTCTACATTTAAGAGTCTGTTTTATTGTCTGTCTCTTCTTTTCTTGGTGGGACAAAATTATGGCTACGATGTATGATTTTAAAAGAATATTAGGGTTTTTTTGTTTGCTTGTTGTTGTTGCTGATGAACCACAATTCAACCACTCAAGTAGGAAAGAATAGAAAGGAAACATTTTAGATACTTGTTGTAAGAGATCAGGTACTTTTGTTTCTTTGTTTGCAGAACCTGTGGAGTAATCTTCATATTTAGTCTCTGTAGTTTTAAATTTAGTCATTTATAAGTGGATTTAATTTGGGAGAACAGATGAACATCATTTCTTTTGTGGAATGGGGGGTGTTCCTTTTGTGTAATATATATATTTTTTAATTTTTAAAAAAATAAGATATGGCAAAATTAAGTAATATTTCTGTTAAGTGTGTATATATCCAGGACATAAGATAAATTTTTGAACAATTCTGGAAGAGGACTATCAAAAATGATTTATACTATGGCATGGTTATTTGACTAAGTGGAAGCTTTCCATGATAATTACTTTAACACATTCATTTATAGATAACGCCTATGGACAAAATTACAGTCTATGTATACATAAGTACATAATTTAAAACATGATATAGAAAAAGGTTTTACCGGAAGACAAGGGATAAAGCCTTTATTATATTTTATTTTATTCTCTGGGGTTTCAAAAATTGTGATAATACAATGCATGATGAAAAGTAAGGATGCCCCCCAAAAAGTTAAATAAACGAGAATAAAGACATATAGAGACTGTATGCATGCAAAAACAAAGTTGAATTTATCTTTGCTTTTCCACCAAAAGTTCAATTATTTTAAGAAAAGAATTACCTAGTGAAAGCTTTCAAGAAACATGAAAACAGGTGTTTCTAAGAGAGAAGATATTCATCAATTTTAATAGACTATATGGGAAATTATAGTTTTTGTCCAGGCATGAAAGAAACTAGAGAAAACAGCTCATTTGAGCTTTAGAACATACATTAAAACAAATATTTTTATAATAATTTGTTACTCTGATCTGTACACATTTGACATCATTACTTCATTAATTGTCTGATTTTTTTTTCATGTTTAAGACTCCAGGTAGAAAGCTTAGGTTATCATACTCTTTAATTTATAACACATTAGCAACACTGTCTAGAAAAGTATTCTCCTTCCTACTTCCTCCTTTCTTCCCTCTTCTCCCCTTCTCTTCCATTCCTTTTCCTACCCTTCTCCTCTCTCTTCCTTGTCCTTCTCTCCCTGTTTTTCTCTTCCCCTTTCTTTCCCTCTCTTGCTTCTGCTCCTGTCCTTTCCTCTCTTTTCTATTCCTTTCCAATTCCCTCCCCTCCCTTCTTTTTTCTCCCCTAGGTTTTCTATTCTCCTCCCCTCTCCTGTCCTCTCCCTTTCTCCTCCCTCCCTTACTCTTCACTATATTTGGTTTACTTTATTTTACTCTATTCTACCTTACTCTCTTCTCCTTATCATTCTTCACTCCATTAAAGGACTCCCAGAGGCAAATATTCTAATGAGGGAAAAGTATATCTTTTTGTTTCCGTATTTTTGGAAAATATGTATTATATAGTTGTCCTGTTTTTTGACTGAGATAGATGATTTGGATTATATTGTGTATGTGTCTCATCCTGTCTCTTATCTTTTTTTACCAAATACTGTATATTAAAGATTTATGTGTTGCTATTGTACATGTACCTCTAACTACTGTTTCTGACTTTTGCCTTTTACTATTAGGAATGAACTGTTACCCTTAACCTGTATCTATTTACACACTTGTAGACATCCAGCTTGCTGTCAACTCCCTGACATCGCAAATTAGTCTGCAATGAATACCCTTGTCATTGTCCCCATACGGAAATGAATATCTTTGGGATACATAATGTCAAAGGAAGAAGCTTCTACTCCATATCTGAAATAAATAGCTGATTACTTGCTAAACAAGTGAGAGCTGAGTTTGTAGGGCACAGTATTTCTGAGCAAAGAAGAGAACAGATCTGAGGCTTGAGGGAGTATGGCCATCAGAGATGGCAAACTTTCAGAAGTGGGAGGAGTTCAAGATTGGTTAACTTTTAGCTATGGAATTGAAGTTACTAGACCATAGTTTTTGCAAATAGGCTGAATTTCAGATGTACGGTTACTATTGTGAATTTAACATTGATTTGGGATGGATTTAATACTGGTTCTTATAAACCAGTTCTTGATAACATTGATACAGGTGGATAGGATTTTTGTCCTTACCTATATTAGTTCTCACTCTTATTTCTTTGTTTGGTTCTGCTGCTTTCCAACTTTTTGTGCTAAATATTTAATTATTTTTGATTTTTAAATTCCTGATAAATATATTTAAAGCTATAAAGTTTCCTCAAAATACTAGATTAACCTTACTCCACAAAAAAAGTTTAATTATAAAATATTATGTATTGTGATTTCATTATCATTCACCTTTAAATATTTAGTAATTTATGTTATGGTTTCCTGTGTGGCACAAGGTTATTTATTAATATATAATTACATTTCAAAATACGTGAAAACTAATAAAGAGCCTTCTCCTTCAGCAAACACTGCTGCTTTTCACCACCTTCCCTGGTACAGAGAATCTATATCCCTTTGTTACTATTTATTCAATCTGTTATATTCAAAATCAATAATTCGTGATAGAAAGAAATCTTTAATTTCTCTCCTCTCATATTTTCTTAACCTATTCCAAAGAAATCTACTGAATTTTTTTTAAAGTGGCTGATTCTTTGCCTTTACTGTATATTTGCCTTTACCAGTGAGATATTTTCTTTCTTATTATTTTCCTCTGTTTAGTTGTGGCCCTTTTTTCTGCTTAAAAAGGCCTTTTAACAGTTCTTTTAAGACTGGTTTAGTCTTTTGGTTTTCCGGGAAACTCTTTATCTCTCCTTCAATTCTGAATGATAATCTTGCCAGGTAAATTATTCTTGGTTGTAAGTTTTTTTTCTTTTTCTGCAGTTTGAATATATCCTGCCACACCCTGCTTTTGTTGTTTTGTTTAAGTAGGCTCCACACCAAACATGAGGCTTGAACTCACAACCCTGAGGTCACAGGACTCTGAGAGCAAGACCTGAACTGAGACCAAGAGTCAAACACTTAACCAACTGAGCCAGTCAGGCATTCCCTGCCACTTTCTTCTTGCCTAAAAGTTTCTGGTAAAGGATCAGCTGACAGTCATAGAGTTTCTCTTATGTGTGACTAGTTTTCTCTTGATGCCTTTAAGATTCTCTTTTTATCTTTACCTTTTGCCATTTTTAAAAAGATTTTATTTATTTGAGAGAGAGAGAACAATAGCAGGGGGTAGGACCAAAGGGAGAGGGAGCAGCAGACTCCCAACTGAGCAGGGAGTCCAATGCAGGGCTTGATCCCAGGACCCTGGGATCATGACCTGAGCCGAAGGCAGACACTTAGCTGACTGAGCCACCCAGGCTCCCTATTGAATCTTTTCCTATCAGGGTTGCAGTTGACGGGTACTTCTTTCTCCCTGATTAATCTTATTCATTTGGCTTTAAGGACACCATTGTGCCTCATGGACCACTATTTTTCAGTCTCAGATGTTTTACTATTTAGCACCCCCGAGTTGAACAGACAGATTGTTCCCTTCTCTTTTCTAAGCTCTCAGTGCCTTGGTGAACTCATCCTGTCTCGAGACTTCAAATAAGCTGATAACATTCCAAAAAGAATGTGAATTCCGTAGTTCTTAGGTGCAGGGTTCCATCCACACCATTAAGTTGGTTATTAATTATGTTATTCAAATCTTGTATATCATTACTGATTTTCTGCTGGTTTCATGTGTTGATACTAAAAGAGGAATGTTAAATCTGCATTTTTGATTGAAGATTTAAATCTCCTTATGGTTATGTAGCTACTCTTGTTCTGTATTTTAAGATGTTATATATGTATATTCTATATAAAATTTTTATATATTTTTCATGACTTAAACATCTTCTAATGAAGATGTGATTCTTTATTCTAAATAATGTACTTTCCTTGAAAGTCTACTTTTATCTAATATATGGACAGGTAACCAGTATTCTTTAGTATTATCATGGCCATTTTTTTTCTATCCTTTCACCAACTAATTCTCTGTACCCTAATGTTTTAAACATGTCTTTTGACATAGCATTATTTTTGAAAATATGTTCATTTTTTAAAAAATCAACATCCTAATGATCATTGTCTCTTAGCTGGAGCTTTTTATCTATTTACATTTAATACAATTGCTCTTATATTTCTATCTCTTATCTAATTTTGTTTTGCTATTTTTTCTCTAGTTTCATGTTTTTGCTTATTTCTGTGTTTCTTATCTTTTTAATTAATTAGATATTTCTTTGACTTTCCTCTACTACATTGGGTGATA
Organism: Ailuropoda melanoleuca; assembly: GCF_002007445.2. Taxonomy (NCBI): domain Eukaryota; kingdom Metazoa; phylum Chordata; class Mammalia; order Carnivora; family Ursidae; genus Ailuropoda; species Ailuropoda melanoleuca. The sequence continues at coordinate 126,472,433 of NC_048222.1, forward strand.
TATGCTCTGTTTGGCTACTTTAGTTTTACCTCTAGAAATTACAAAATACATTCTTCTCAAAGTTTATAATAATTCAATACCTTAAAGAAAAAAGAGGCTTCTTCTTGAACAACACGTTTTATGTACATTCACTTACTTTCCAACTTACATCTTAATTTGGTATTTCTTTCCAATTCTTTGTTTTATTTTAACCTTGAACAGCATTTTTGTTTTTAAAAAGACAATAATGTATTTCACACTTTTTTTTTCTTTTCAATCTGTCTTCTAACACAAGCATTCTATCCTGGACCATTTGCATTCTGCTTGAAATATATCTTTTTGAATTTCCTTTAAAATAGCAGCTGCAGGTAGAAATACTTTATAGTGCCCTTGTTCCTGGAAGATTTTTTTCTTTAAGAATAAAATTCAAAATTCAAAATTATTTTAAAGTCAATTCAGACAAAGATATTTTTGTCATATGCCATTCTAGAGCAAATATGAAAAAATAAAATGAATGAGTAAGAGTATTTCTAATACTATGGATTGATAGTTCTATTCACATGAAACCTTTTTTCTCAAAATCATCATCATTCATATTTATAAGCACAGTTCAATTACACAGAAGTTCGACTTTCATTTTGCAGTCAATCCTGTCCTAATTTCTTTTTAACTCTTGTTCAAGAGATATTTTTCATTTGCTATTGTTAAAAAGCCTCTTTATTTTTGGTATTTTGCAGTTTTATTTTGGTATATGTGTAGCTATAAAGTGGTTTTGTAATACTGCTTGAAAATTGAAGTCTTCATGATACAGATCATTCTTCCATTATTTCTGCAAAATGTTCAGCCATTATATTTGCAGATTTTACTCTGGGTTTCTTTCTCCTTGTTTTTCCTTCTGTAACTCTACTTAGACATATATTAGTACTTCTCATGATATCTTCTATGTCTTATAAATCACTTTAATATTTTTCTTTTTCATTTTCTCTATGCTTAGTTCTGAATAATTTTTGTGACTTGCATTCCAATTCACAAATTCTCTTTTCAGCTGTGTCTAACCTACTTCTAAACTCATCCATTTATTTTTCAGTTTAGTTACTGAATTCTCATACCTTAATAGCCTGTTGTGTTTGTAGTTAACTATACCCCACAGATATTTTTAAGCTTGTTCTCTATTTCTTTGAATACAGTAAACATAGTTTTGATATTGTTTTAAATGTGTTTGACAATTCCAATATCAGAAATACATAATCATCTGTTTCTGCTTTCCATTGGTATTGCTAGTTTTTGCTCAAAGTAAATCATTTCTTTGTTTAACTAGTTAAGTTTAAATCTTAACTGTTCATTTTAATTGGTAAATTATTCGTGATGTTCCTTGAGGCTTAAGACAAGTGTGCTCCTGTAAAAAAGATCTGATTATGCATCTGTTAGGTAGGTACATGTGGGTTACTACTAGTCAGCAACCACTACTGTTTTCACTGAAGCTAAAATAAATAAATAAATAAATAAATAGGTAATAGTATTTTATAAATCACTAAGTAATGCTGCCAAGTAAACCACACCAAAAACAAAAAAAGAAAATGCTTTCCCATAACTAGATTTTTATTTAAAGTCTTCTTTAAATTAATTTTGATTGTCGCTTTGTGTCATTCTTTTATATGTATAAAAAGGAAGCTATAAGCAAGATAAATTAGACAGAGTACACTTAAGATCTTTTTCACATTGAAAATCAGCTCAAAGTGAATATTTATTGAAAAAGTGCTACATTATTTTGTCTTTGATTTTTTTTCCTAACATACTGACGCTCCATATTTGATGTTCTTGTACAGTCAATGATAATTAAGGCTGCTGGGACTTTAGCAAATATAATATACATTCTGACTGCTAAATGTTAAAATGAGATACCTTCCCTGACAAAAAGTGAATCTTTGAACAAGGAAATACAGTTAGTTCACAATTTGAGTTTTGTTGGATTTTTGTTTGTTTGCTTGGTTGTTTTTTTGTTTTGTTTTGTTTTTTTCCTATGCTACCATGTGATTTTGAGAGCTGCCTTGTGGCTTCAACTTTCAGGGATGTTTCTTTCTCCATGGTCTATTTTAATCAGTTCTAAGGCAATATATATATCTAGCTCTCTCAACTGAGGACTTATGATTTGGGACTTACAGCTTTAACAGAAGGTTACCTATTAGACTCCACACTCTCAGAGAAGTCTGGGCTTTTTCTTAGTTTTCAAATCCTACCACACCTTAAAAGTCAAAAGTTTTATTTATAAATTTTGGGAAATGTCTGCAGGGCACGAGCTACTTTAATGTTGAAGCTAGCTCTGTAGATTCTCATATTTTCCTAAACTTTATATGGTAATTCCTATCATATAATGTCAGCTTTTTGATCTTTTAAGGAAATATTTCAAAATTTGATAATTTTTAAATTATTTTAATAATTTTTAAAATGAATTTTTAGTAGTATATAGTAACCTGGCATATTACAGAATAAAATAAACAAAAACAAAAAAATCCTTTCTTTTCTTGATTTTTGTTTGTTTGTTTTGTTTTTTTAGTAGGCTCCACACCCAACATGGTGCCCAGTGCAGGGCTTAAACTCACGACCCTGAAATCAAGACCTGAGCTGAGATCAAGAGTCAGATGCTTAGCCAACTGAGCTATCCAGATACCCCCAAACTCTTTTATTTCCTCAGATAATTTTCTCTTTCCATTTTTTTCCCTCCTTTGGAAAATCTTATTTCTTGGTACTTATCCATAAGCCAGTTCTTAGCTATTCTTGCTGCCTTCTGGGAAAATTCCTCAATCTGATGTTCCAACTCACTATTTTACTGTTCAAATATACCCATTTAACCTACCACTGATTAACTTTTAGTTGTCTTTATATCAACTCATATTTTTCATACCTAATATTGTCTACTTCTTTTTATTTATTTATTTATTTTTTCATTAAGTAGGTTCCATGCCCAGTGTGGAGCTCAACAAAGGCTTGGACTCACAACCCTGAGATCAAGACCTGAGCTGAGATCAAAAGTTTGTCGCTTAATCAAGTGAGCCACCCAGAAGTCCCTTTCTATTTCATTTTAAAAGAATTTTAATTCTTGTTTGGTATTGACAATATCCATCAATTATCTTTCTGTCTTTAATGTACTAATTTTAGATTCTTGTTCCATCTACCAAAATTCTCTCCTTATTATGGCCTATGAGGTGAGTTTTACTTTCTCTGAGGTATTGCTTTTCTCATGTGTTTACTTATTTTGGCCTGTGAGCTTTTACTCTGGTAGGTGTTGGTTGTGCTGGTAACATGTAATGTGTGCTGAGGAGGAATCAAAAGCCAGGCTACGGTCTGTGAGTTTAGAGCAAGGATTGGCAAAAGTTTTCTATACAAGGCAAGATGGTAAATATTTTAGGCTTTGAGGGCCAGACAGTTTCTGTCACACTACTTATTAACCTTACCCTTGTAATGTGATAGCAACTATAGATAATATAGAAATTATTGGGTCTGGCTATGTTCCAATAAAACTTTATTTACAAAAACAAGAAGCAGGTCCAATTTGGCCTGCAGGCTGACGTTTGCTGGCCGCTGTTTTAGAACATGAGAGATAAGATTTGTACTGAAAACTCTACCAGATGACCATTTTGATTATTCCCATTTGTAATCTTTTTTTTAACATATATATGCGTGTATATGTATAAAGTCAATATTTTGAGTATGTTTCAAAATTTCGGTATCTGTTTTACATCAACTGCACTTTTTTCTTTTTACCTTCTAACCTTTTGTGGTCTTGAATTTTAAACTGTGAGGTGTAGTATGATTAGGAAGTCACAATCTCCCTAAATTGTAACCCATAGCACTAGGGATTTTTAGATAGTAGGGTGGGATATTCAGTGCCTAAAGGCAACTGGTCAGTCTGTACTTATTTCATGAGGACACTGATGTCTAGGGTGTTGCTGCCAATTTCTGTAGAGAAGCAGGCAGTAATTGCCTCAAGGCAACACAGGGTAGAGACAAAAGTTATTTTTTTCTAAACATTTATCCTGTCTAGTCTTTTATAAAATTTTTTTGTCCTGTGTTATTTGGTCCTTAGCTTTCTTTTTCCATTATCTATATCTCTTTGTCTTATACACACACACACACACACACACACACACACACACACAATTATATAATATATATGTTTGCTCATTTTTTAAAAATTCTGGCCAGTGTTCAATTTCCAAAGATTATGTGGAACCACCAGTGTATGTAAATAAATCCAAAACTACATGATGGAAACTAAAATCATATTTTTTAACATCACACTTATGGGAGAAACAAAATGAAGGGTTAGCTTTAAAATCCTTCATAATATAGTACATGTGAGTATGTGAGCAAACCCGCTGGAATGGAAATTGCTTATACTAAATGTGAGACTAGGCTTCTCAATATTGTGGCATTTGCCACAAACTAGTAATTACACACCATAATTTAGAGAAACTGTTCAGTCCAACAACTGCTTGTGACAATCTACTTTTTTGTTGAAATACGTATGTCAAGTGTTGGTCATATTTTATCTTTACAGGTATAACTACCAATTTATCTCAAACTAAAAATACATTAATATGAGAGTCAAAACCTGCCTTAACACTAAAATGAATCTGACATTGAATTTCATGCTAGAATATAATAAGAATAAAGACAACGGATGTCTTTGACTTATAAGTAATTTATTTATTTGTCATGTCAAAGAAGTGCTAAGTAGAATAATATGATAATCAGTCTAGGTCTACTCAACTTTTAATGAGTGAAAAATTTTGAAAATACTGAACAGTTTGAACTGTAACTTCCGTCATCAACAGGCAAGTAGAGAATTAGGAGAATCCCTCCAGAAGAGCTGATTCTAAGAACACAAGTAACCTTGATCCACAACTAAAATGTTATCATATTTTCTATTTTAAATTTATTTGAGGTAATGAAGAATAGACTACTATAAGACTACTGTGTTTTGTATTATTGCTTAATGAGCATTCCCTTGCCATTATAATAATTTTATATGCATATTATTTTTTTGGCTGAACAACATTTTGTCATATGAATAGGCCAAAAATGAATTGTTCCTTTAACTTTGACAATTAGGATTTTAGGTTATTTTGCTATTGAAATTTATGTTTTGATAAATCATAGCTCATTCATCCAGCAAAATTTATTGAAAAATAACTGCATGTCAGGTACTTTGAAACCTACACATGATACAGAGATGAGAAAACGGATACAACTTCTACCACATTTAGTCAAATTATAAAAGTTTAAAAGAATCTAAACTTTTTTAAAAGATTTATGTATGTATGCATTTATTTATTTATTTATTTGAGAGAGAGAGAGAGAGAGAGAGAGAGAGATTGAGTGAGCACACAGAGGGGACGGGCAGAGAAAGAGGGAGAGAGAGAATCCCAAGCAGATTCCTTACTCAGGGCAGAGCCCAATGCTGGGCTGGATCTCAAAAGATCCTGAAATCACAACCTGAGCTGAAACCAAGAGTTCGATGCTTAACCAACAAACCACCCAGTTGCCCCAAGAATCTAAATTTTAGTGACCGTTATTACTTATTGCCAAGTTGCTTTCCAAAAATGATATACCAATTTATAACAAAACCGAAGTATATCAAAATTCTCCTCCCAGCAAAACCAAGAAACCAATATATTTGAATATAACATTTTAAATCCTGACCCATGTAAGAGATAACAATGTGTGTTTCTCTTTACCGTGTACTTCTACTCTACTTTCATACATTAGCTCTTTGTTTTCCCTTTTTAATGAAATCATTCATGTTTGTTGCCTTAATCAATGGGGGTCTCAGATTTTTTTTGGTTGTTGCTGCTATTGTTGTTAAATCTGCTTGTTTTCCTTTATAAACACCCACCTTTTTAAAATTTGTAATTCTTTCCTTTATGCATAGACTAAATAAATGCTCATAAATCTTTAATTTTAGCTTCCTTTTTCTGTTCTTCCTCCTACTTCTTTGTCTTAATTATGTTGTACTGAGTGGCATACTACCAAAAGAACAGGGAAAATAAATAATTTTGTTTTCTTTGAACCTAGAATGATGCCTGGAATTCAGGTAGTTTCCAACAAATGTCTGTAAAATTTCAGCCCACGAAGGATGCCTAAAATTTAATATAAAATACGATTTTAAAAAGCAATAATAAATTATTTTAATGCCGCAGTCTAAAACAGTGTTTTCTAAAATGTGGTAAAGAGTGGTCCTCACAGATAAGTCCAAGGGTCTCAGATGAGGATATTGAACAGTTCAACAAATGAGAAAAAACCAAAAATATCAAAACACTAGAGTGAGTATTATAGCTTGACATTCATCTTCCATTCAAACCTTCCAGCCTACCTTTAGTATGTATTTCTAGTGGCCTTTCTTCACACACTTTCTCACCCATGGTTCTTCACACAATGTTCCTCTATTTAAATGCATGCACATTGAATCTGTTAGGTAAACATACACAGATGGTGTCTTCATTTTGCTTGAGCTCTTTCTCTGCCGGCCAGCACAGCCATGGATGCATGTCTACACTGGTGCGCCAGTGTCTAATTTGTGTGTATTGAGAAGCAGAAATTATATCATTTGTAGCTACAGCTAGTTCCTAACCTCTGGATCACATTTACTTTGGTGTTTTGTTGAAGTTAATTATTCCATGTGGCCAGCTATTTTTCCACCTTGCTAATTCATGTGGCAGAAGTCACAGTGCCCATCGTGGGATATTTCTGTTTCTATCACCATCACAATAATTCTGAAAGTAACTCATTCCCTAAATGTCTTTATTGAAACAGCTAGACTGCCTAAAAGTTCCTGCAACTCGATCTTGAGTGATACAATCACAGGTGATAAATGTTATTCCACTTTCACTCCCCTTTCAAGTAAAAGAGAAATTCTATGGTATCAGAAAGTTCACCTCCTCTTTAACATCACGTATCTTCCTTTTGAATAGAGTGGTCTAAGTGAATAGTCCTACAGGACAAGCATAACTAATTCATCAAGATTTGATTAACATGATATTGTTTGAACACAAGATAGATTCTCTTTAATAAAGAAGATCCCAATCTCATGAATCCGAAGTAGCGAACACAAGACACATTGGAATAAAGAAAAAACTCTGAACTTGACATACACTAGAAGACAAAGGAAAAAATAATTTAGGAATACTTAAGCATTTTGATATTTTATGGTACTCAAAGCTCTTATTAAAAGAAAGAGTGCATTATCTGTTCTATTTAGTTGGACTATTCCAGATGTCTCTAGTCTTTATAAACATATCACAACATCTTAATTCTTTGTTTATTTGAATTGCTCCTTAGTCATGTCTCTTTTTCATTCCATTCTTAATCACTGAGTCTGTGATTAAAAATGGCAAACATGTGTTTTGAGAAGAAACTAAGCTATGATTTTGGTTGTGGGTAGTAATTTTGGAGTGGCAGAACATATTAACCCCTTCCTTTCCACTCCACTCATGAATTCATAACAAGCAAGGAAACAGTAAAGACAAAATAAACAAACAAGGCATGCAAAATAAATTACTTCTCAGTTGTAATACTTATGTGTGGTTATACTAAAGAAATGTTTCGGGAGAAATAAACAAATGAAAAGTGACAGTTTAATATTTATAAAACCATGGTAAGCCACAATAATATAGACAATCACAGATAAGATACTATTGTAGTCAGGACTCTTAACTTTTGCACTTAAATAAGGATGAATTTTCAGAATCCCACAGTCATTGGATCTAATCCTGACTTTGCTTCCTACTTTCTACTGGGTCAAGTGTAAATGATTTGAACATTCCACAACTGACTTCTTCATTTGTAAAATGAGAGAACTCAGCTCATGTGGTCACTAAGTTACCATATGCCAGAGTATGAGATATACCTCAATGTAATTAGAAAAAGCTCTAGAGGAAAGTTAAATACTCTTAATCTTACCTTTATCAGGGAAAGGTTGAAAATATAATTCTTATTTTTATGGAAAGGAAAGAGTTTTATTCATTTAAAAACAGCTCCACGTATTTACATACATAAAATTTCAAAATTTATATTAAATTTCTATAAAACTTGGAGCAAAATGAGAAAAATAATATAAAATAAATACATTGAAACATTTACAGGTAAATAAATTCAAATATGCTAATATGGTTGTGTGAAAGGAAACAATAATGTATTTATTTTAAAATAAATTTGAATAAATCTCAATGAAATAGATTCAGAAAGGACAACATATTATTAAAATTAAGTTCAAAGAAAACAATAACCATATAAAGTTGAACAGAAGCCTATATATGACAAATATTTCAGAAAAAAACTAAATGTTTTATTGCCTACAAATAAAAAAATGCATTTGAAGAAATTCTAATATATCAATACTTTCAGGAAAAGCAAACAAGTCACTGAATATTACTGTATTGCAAATAACCAAAATACTACTCTATGGTTTTATCACCAGGTTCTTTTTATAATCTATATATTAAATTTGAACAATATTTTACAAAACTGTTTTATTGCCTTTTGGTCAGAAGATTGGCAGCAATGAGTTTGTATCAAATGTGTTAAGGGGATGGCCCTAACTCCTTCTGATCCCCAGTAGGTCTGTGACATGTTGTTTCTTTTTTAAAGGATTTCTTTAAAAGAGCACTATGGTTTGAAATAAATATCTTTGCTTTGATAATTTGTGTTTCATCCTTTCCTGTTGGTGGGTGCGTTATTGCCTTATTGTAGACTAAGGCTTACAAGTGGTAAATCTGTCTCTTTGTTTTTCATCCCTTTGTGATGACTACACTTATCATGTAATTTCATAACTCAAGACGTTAAATTGATGTTAAGAAGGATGAATGAAATGATCTAAATGGCATGCTGATTCAATTTTTTATGTCTTTAATAATGTTGCCAGAGTTTATGATACTTTTGCTTGTTTTCAATAATTCTGTATTATTAGTCACACAGTTTTGTGCTCAGTGAATTCTAATCCTTACAATCCACCAGGTATTTCTTAGAATTAAATGTTTTCTTTTCTCTCTGTATTGGAGGCACATTGTGATTTTCAGACTGACTGGTTGATTTAACGGATGATGATGGAGAGGACAATCTTCCGTGCTGGAAAATAGAACGAACGAGATAATGCCCATAAAGTGGGTAGTGCATGCCTGGTACCCAGGAAGAATTAAATAAATGTTAGCTATTATTCCCATTCATGTGGCAAAATTTGGCAAGAGTGTGCATTTAGAGCAAATGAATAAAATCAACCACAGGAGTTTCGGTCAGTCTTGAAAATAAAAAGAACATTGTAAAACTCAGTGTATTATTTATCAGCTGCAGTTTCATGATAGTACTAAAAACTTAGTGGTTTCAAACAACACACATTTATTGCCTCACAGTTTCTCTGGGTCAGGAGTCTGGGCGCAGCTTAGCTTAGGCTGTCACAAAGCTGCAATCAAGGGTTAGCCAAGTGGTGATCTCATGTGAGACTTGATTGTGAGAGGCCCGACTTTCTAACTTACAGTCTTATTGGTGGAATTCAGCCCCTTGTAGTTTGCCAGACTGTGGGCCAGAGGCCATCCTCAGCTTCTTGCCCCATGTCCTTCACACGACAGCTCACAATATGGCAGCTTGCTTCAAATCCAGCAAGAGGGAGCATCTTCTGGTAAGCTGGGTTACACTATTTTGTAATATATACCCATAATCTAGTAAGTACATCCTGTCACCTTTGCCACATTCTACCAATTAGAAGTAATTCAAAAGTCCACCCACACTAGAAGGAAAAGTATTAGACAAAACAAGAACACCAGGGGGAACAGATAATGAGGGCCACCCTAGGGTCTGCCAATAACATTCCATAAGAACAAAAATCACAAAGCAGTAGCTGTATTTCATTGTTTAAATTCATTAATATCTTTTTTGTTACCCTTGCATAATGATATTTTTTTTCTAATGAAAGCACTTGAGGAAAAAAAGCTCCATTGTAAATTTTTTCAGTACTGAAGCATTGGAAAGAGTTAATATCTTGGTTTGCATGGCACTTTAGAGTTCACAATATATTAATATTCATGAATATTATCATTTCAGACTAGAAAATGGAGGGTAGAAGTAATCAATTTCAATATTGTAACACAGAGTTTAGGCTCGAAGTAAAGACTTGATTATGGGATCTTGCTGTTTATTTGATGAATTCAATATGTCCTTGCCCCAACTTTGGCCACTCTTTTAATTAATTTTGTTAATTAAAAGTAATTCATATCAAATGGAATGGTGGTAAGGGAGTGGGTGGAAACCAGGCTTGCACTATGGCCAGATAAGCTGTAGGGCCAGGACCGTCAAATGCCAAGAGCACTGTATTGAAGGCATCAAAATGAGGTGTATCATAGGTCAACTGGAAAAATGGATGATAAGGATGAATGAAATTGGTGACACAGATCATTTAATTTCTTTGTTTGAAATACATGTTTTGAACCATTTTCTGGAGCTTGTCTCCAAGTTCTGTGTGCAAGTGATCTGGCGGTCAAGACAATACTGCAACAGGACATGAAAACCAGAACCCCACACACAGCTCCAAAAACACAGTTGCCTTCTATTCTCAAACCTGTATCTAAGACTGTATCTTTCTGCTCCAGCAGTAAGCAAATGCCACACATATTCTCACAGATCCTTAGATCTGAAATACTCTCTTCTTGCAGAGAAGTTACCTGGTATCTATGTGTAGCCATTCAGTATTGTGGTTTGGAGTAACACTCATATGGACTTTATCAAGACGGCCTATTTCAGTTTACACTGTTTATCTGGTAACTACCAGATGGTGACTGTTCATGATGGGGTTTAATATTTCTGTCTTTCACAGACAGCCAGTTGATCCCACCTCAGGTAAACTAGATACGCAGAGAACATTTGCAAAATGCAGGTGGAACCATAAACCTAGTTGTTAAGTATTTATTAATCCTTGGAGAGTTGAAGCAGCCCAGGTCCTAAGCCCAGAGGCTATAGTACTACAGGAAAAGATATTCAGCTTTCTGAATGTAAAATGCTTGACAACACTAGGATGTGTTCTGCTTGTTTGTTTGATAAAGCTAAATTAGAAGACCCTATGCAGTTAGCTTGTCTCCATGGAAATCTTCTATATGTGACGAAGTCATAGAGAAGATGCTGTCTCATAAAAAGAAGCCTGATGAAACACCACAATAAATGTGTTCATGGTACAGAATTCCAGTCTAAACTCCAATGTATAAAGAGCTTGTAAGTTGTCAGTCCTGTGACTACAACAAGAAAAGGGAGAACAGACTGAAAATCAATTACTTTTCTTGGATGCATCAGAGACTGAGATTACCAGGAACCTTGTTGCCCTGAATTCTGGCGAGACAGGCAATTCCAGAGAGCCACATGTGAGATCTGCTTACCTGGAGCAGAGGCTGCTGAAGCCATAAACTGAGAAGGACACTTAGATGGTCATTTGGAGGAATTTGCTGGAGGCTGAGTGAGGACTAGTGTGAGAGTAAGAAGCTCAGGGGGGTTGCAGGTTTTATTTCCAAGAGGTTCACCAGGTTCTCACAGTGAACATATAAGCTCTCTGACCTTGTGACTTTGTCGAGAAGAGGGGAAGAATAATCTTTGTGAAATCTGCCCAGAGTAGTCTTCGTAACAAAGGCCTACTTTTCAAGAGGAGAAGACTTTACCCAGAGCCTTATCCCAGATAAGGGAAGGGAATTTTTCTCATTCCAAATAACTCTTGCCTTCCTGTTTAACTTAAGTTGTTGGGGGAAGCTAACCACAGAAGCACCATCAAGGTGTTAGTTCAGAGTTACAGGCTCACTAAAAGACCAAGATTTAATCATAAGATGACAAGATTGTTCCCCTGTCCCACATCTGAACACCTCACACACTCGATTCCAGCATACGACAGCAGCATATAGTTGAAAGAGCTGCAAGATGCAGACACACGCTGAGGAGGGAGTACCTAGGGAAGCCCAAAGTGAAAGAGGGAGACAAAAATAATGACATAATAAAAAATAATTTAAAGCCACTGGCACCTACGCAGCCACAGCAAACATCAATCACTGCTCAGCTTCTACCCAGATTAGCATACATGCTCACGCTAAGACCTATTTACCTCAGCTCCTCTTCCCCAATACACCATGACTCATGTTGAACAAACAACTACAAGCATGCCAAAGAGCAAGGAAAAAAAAAATCTGAAGAGATAAAGCAAACATCGGTACCAGACTCAGATATGACACAGATTTTGGAATTATCAGAAAAACAACTTAAGATAACTATGAATTGCATGCTAAGTGCTCCAATTGAAAGCGAAAGTCCATATTCAGGAAGAGATGACTAATGTCAGCAGACAGGTGGAAACTCTATGAAAGTTCAAAAGGAAATGCTTTCTAGCATTCTCCGAGAAGATATCACAGTCTTAAACGTGTGTACTCACCAAGAAAGCATCAAAATACGTGAAGCAACAGTTGATATAACTGGAAGGAATGATAGACAAACAAGTGCTGTAGTTGGAGTCTTCAACGCACCTCTTCCAGTGGTTGATAGATCTCAGAAGCATAAAAACACTAATGATATAGTTTACCTGAAAAACACTAACAGTCAACTTGATCAAATTGACCATCTAATGGTAGTTGAATGCTCCATCTAATGGTAGTTGAAAAACCTTCTCAAGCTCACACAGCAGTTGCTAAAATATACCAGATTCTTGGTCATAAAACACATATTAACAAGTTTAAAAGAATAGAAGTGGTACAACGTATTTCTCAGGTCACAACGAAATTAAACTAGAAATAAAAAATTAAAAGCTAGGAAATTGTCAAATATTTGGAATTAAACAACGTCCTTTGAAATAAAGCATGGGTCAAAAAAAAAAAAAAGAAGAAATAGGTAAAAGGGACCAACTCATTGAAAGATACAAATTACCAGAATTCATACAGAGAAATAAATAATCGAAATTGGCATATATCTGTTAAAGAAATGGAATCAAGAATTAATAACCTTCCAAAAAAAAAAGAACCCCAGAACCAGATATTTTCATTGGTGAGCTCTCTCAAACATTTAAGGAAGAAATGATACTAACTCTACAAAGTATCTTCCAAAAATAAAAGCAGACAGAACACTTTCTAGCACATTCCATGGGGACAACATAGTAACTATGCAGTAAAGAGTTAACCCAGCAGACCAAGATCACTCAAACCCTGCACATTCCAAAGAAAAGCTTGTCTTCAGGAGGCCTGTTGTTACCTAGCTACTGGGAGATCACATCAGAGAGTATAATACCCTATCTGAAAATAGTGATTTTGCATGCTTGAAGTCTTGGACCACACTGTATCGGTTTGATCAGCTTATGCTAACAATATGATTTATGGTGAGTTCCTGTTTTTGTATGCCTGAAGTCATGGGTCATGCTGTATCAGGCTGATCTCTGGGGGGACTGGAGTCTGAGTAGCTAAGGTCAGTTATGCGGGTGTTTCATGCCTGCTTGACTTACCTCCCAATAAAATCTTTGGACATTAAGAGTCAAGTGAACTTCCCTGGTTGACACTATTTCACACATGCTGTCACACATCATTACTGGGAGACTTAAGTATTCACCATATGACTTCATTCATATGAATGTGCAGGAGGGGACACCTGGAAGCTTACACCTGGTTTCTCCTGGACTTCACTTACACACATGGTTCCTTTGCTGATTTTAATCTTTATCCTTTTAATTCTGGAAGCTTAGAAGTCCAAGTTAAAGATTCTGGCTTACCGGGTTCCTAATGATAACTGCCTTCTATGTCCATACATGGCCTATCTTTGGTGCATGTACGCGCGCGCGCACACACACACACACACACACACACACACACACACAGTGTGAGAGCAAGAGTGAGAGCGAGAGAGAGAGAGAGAGAGAGAGAGAGCGAGTGCTCTTATTCTTAAGGCACCAATTCTGTTGGATGAGACCCCATCCTTATGACACCATTTAACCTTAATTACCTTCAAAAACCCCTATTTCCAAATAAAATGCCATTGGGGATTACAGCTTCAACATATGAATTTGGGAGGGGGGTACAAAATTCAGTTAATAACATTCTGCCCCTGGCGTTCTAAAATTCATGTCTTCATCACCTATAAAGTGCATTCATTCCATTTCAACAGCCCTGAAAGTCTTAGCTCATTCTAGCAACAACAATAGAACCTAAGCTCCAAAGTCTCATATCATCTAGTCTAAATATCATCTAAATCAGGCATGGCTGAGACTTGAGGTATAATTTATCCTGAGGCAAAATTCCTCTCCAGCTGTGAACCTGTGAAAGGAGACAAGTTATGTGTTTTCAAAATACAACAGTACGACAGGCATAGGAGAGACATTCCCATTCAAAAGGGAGAAATATGAATTAAAGGGGTGACTGGTACCAAGCAACTTTAAAACCTAGCAAGACAAATTTCATTAGATCTTGAGAATTGAGAATGATCCTTGGTTTGGTGCTCTGCACTCTAGGCCAGCTGGGATGGTAGTGTTCCCCTCATGGCTCTAAGAGAAGGTTCTGCCCCTGCAGCTATGCCAGGCCATCCTGCTCCCAGAGCTCTGCTGGGTGGTTCCATCCCCATGTTTCTTCCTTCTTTTTGAAGAATAGAGAACACTTTCTCATCAAATAATTCTATCATTCCATCCTTTTAAATCCAAACATTCTGACAGGCTTCTTTCATTGTATCCTGTCTCCATCCCCTTCAGTACTTCTGCTGTGTAATCCCATACACTCTTTACAGGGTGCTAGTCCCGCCAATGCTTTTTCATTTTTTGCAATATAGATAGACTGAGAAGTTTCCAAGTCTTCAACTTTTGGTTCCTTTTTGCCTGCCATTTTCTTCTTTAATTTCCCTCTCTTCTTCCATTTTACTATAAGTAGCCATGAGGAACCAAGTCACCCCTTCAACCTTTAGACTTGCCTTCAGCTAAATATCCAATTTCTTCCCTCTCAAGTTCTACCTTTTACAAAATGCTAGAACAAGAACAAAAATCAGTCAAGTTCTTTGCCACTTTATAACAAGGCTTCCCTTCCCTTCCCTTCCCTTCCCTTCCCTTCCCTTCCCTTCCCTCCCCT